>NW_019268593.1:634401-636673 GCF_002738365.1 Cucurbita moschata | reverse complement strand
TCATTGTTGTCCAACGGTGTTGATATTTGGCTTTCACCTAGGAGATTCTGGTTTGATTCTCTGAAATTGAATATTATTTTCTTATTTCTTTTTATTTTATAGTTTCATCTTTTTGTCACCAATTATATTTAAACTTTACCTCATTTTGAGGGGCACTTTAATGGTCAAGTTCAATAGTATCTTAGATTAAAAAGACTTTTATGAACATCGTACCTATGTTAGTGTTATGTTATAGATATTTGTTTCAATTTCAACAAGTGGGGTTGAGGTGATTTAAATGCTTAATGCGATAATCTAGCTATTTTCGAGGTCTCTCTTATTGAACACCATCATGGTTGAGATGAACACTCGAGTGAGCTTGACAAGGAGACCCGAATTTAAACTTTACCTACGTTTGAGAGGCACTATAATGGTCAAGTTCAATGGTATTTTAGATTAAAAAGACTTTTATGAACTTTGTACCTTTGTTAGTGTTACTTTGTACCTTTGTTATTGTTGTGTTATAGACATTTGGTCAAGTTCAACGAGTGGGGTTGAGGTGATTCAAATGGTTAATGTCACTCTATTTGATTCAAATTGTTAATGTGATAATCGAGTTGAATAGTTACAGGTTATTTCCAAGGTCTCTCTTATTGAACGCCAACAAGGCTAAAATGATTGAGATGAGCACCTGAGTGAGTTTGACAAAATTAAAATAAAATCAAATAAAATCACTCAAAAAAAATTAGCCTTATGACACTTCCTTCAACTCGAAGGGCGGTAAATCAAGGATTCCTTCGCCCAAGACCCATGATCCAACTCCCAACATGGTAATGATAAGCTATAGAATCATTCCAAGAACCTCAATGGATGGGTTACAAACTCACATTACCAATCTCGACAACTAGACGTGTCATCGGCGTTAGAAGAACGACTGCATCAGAGCAAGTCATGGGGATAGAAGATCCCGTTGAAGGATGATAGCCCAACCGTAATCTTCAGCCCAACGAGCCAAGCTTTTGTAGAAGCAAGAACCCTTGTAGTAAAGAAATTAACATCTTCTTATAAAAAATTTGGATCAACCAAGAGATAAAGCTAGAATTAGATGATGAGATCCAAGATTGAGAAACAAGATTTGGAACCTTTTTCTAAACTGAGTCACTTCACAATCGAACTTGATCAAGGCTTGATTGAATGATTGAGATGCAATCTACCACAAGAATTGCATTAAACTTAGAAATGACAAAGATATGCTCAGATTTCTATAAGAGGGATCGTCTCAACTTGAGATATCAATTTCATTGATCACAAATATGCTTTTACATAATAATTTTTGGGTACTTATAGTCTTCCAACAAAAGAAGTTAGTGGCCGTGATTTAATCTCGATCCCTTTAAATCTCGATCCCTTTAAATCTCCACACAAGACGAAGTCAATTTGAGCATTACAAACTTTAAGAAATTAAAATAATAAATTCTACTTTCAATGTTGCTGACTTGAGTCCTTTTGAGTGATGATTTTTGGATTCGAGGATGAATCCTTTTGAAGAGGGGAAACATGATATGGATCACGGTGTTCCAAATGTTCCAACTGGACCTATTACACGATCCAAGGCCAAGAAGATTCAACAAGCATTCATTCTTCATCTACCAAATTGGATAGGTTCGGTTCAACTATTATTTCATGTGTTACAAGCTTATTAGATTGAGAAAGGACCATTTGGAGCTTCAGAAGTGAATATTTACACAGTTGATGGAGCAAATGAAGTTGCAAGCATCATTACATGAGTTGTTAGAAAACTTTATTTATTTATTTTTTTTTTTTTGGAGATTTAAGGGGATCGAGATTAAATCCCTGCCACTAACTTATTTTGTGGGAGACTATAAATACCCACAAATTATTATGTAAAAATCAGATTTGTGATGAATGAAATTGATCTCTCAAGTTGAGAAGTTTCCCTTCAAAATCTGAGCATCGTCTATGCAAGTTTCATGTCATTCTTGTGGTAGAATTGTGGTTGAGTGAAATTCTCAACCTTCTACTTATTTTTTGAGATTTCTTTTCTCAGTATTCATTGTAATTTATCCTCATACAAACAAATTTATTTTTGTAGGGAATGTATTAAGCACATGAATTTATTAATTACGGTGAACTTTTGTATAAAACGAAGCAAATACAAATGGAGTAACATGAGATAGAAGTAAACATAGTAATAAAAAGAAACTACATAAACTTAAAGGAAGTTAATCCCATTTTACAATATAAATATTGTTCAATGGTAGCAAATAAGTAG
>NW_019268593.1:622327-634391 GCF_002738365.1 Cucurbita moschata | reverse complement strand
AAATACAAATGGAGTAACATGAGATAGAAGTAAACATAGTAATAAAAAGAAACTACATAAACTTAAAGGAAGTTAATCCCATTTTACAATATAAATATTGTTCAATGGTAGCAAATAAGTAGTTTTGAAAACTAGCCACTCTAGATCAATCTATGTTTGGAAAACTAAAATAAAGAAAAAATAAATAAAAATATTTTTCAAAAACTTAGTTTGCTGTGAAATTTTGCTTAAAATTAAAATGTTTTCTTTTCTTTTTTTAATAAAAGGATAAAACACATAATTTTGAAATAAAAAAAAAAAGTTATCAATGAATGGGCTCGGGTGGCAATGCTGCTTCAACGGTGTGATAGACTATGTGAAGTTAAAATGACAATAATAGTAGGTTCTAAAGCAGAAAAATATGTGGATAAATTTCATATATTGAGGTGCCGAAAATATATACACACGGGCAACTAAAAATAATAGATCCACTATAAGGGCATTTGGTCTAGTGGTATGATTTTTTTTTTTTTTTCTTTTTACAAATTAGGTGGAATGAACAAACAAAAATAATGAGTTTAAAATTAGGAAACAAAATATCAATTTTCAAATGGAACGGAGACATAAGACCATTCGAAAAAAGAAAAGGACAAAAGAAAAATATTAAATACATTTTCAACTAATGCATTTGGTTGAGAGATATTATGGCCAATATAAGAAAAATATAGCATTAACTAATTTTCATGGACACATATGGATCCTTAGCATACTAAATGACGGTTATTATTGGTAGCAAACCAATAACAATTCATATCAGCAAAATCTTCAGTTGATAATTAGGCCAGAGAAAGAACTTGAATTTATTTTTATATCTATCAACATGTTTGCTACTTTTATCTAAAACTTGATCACGAGTATTTCTTATTTGCATTGTAAAATTATGTATTTCTATGGATATCATTTCTATTTCTAGAATTGAAACAAAAACATGTGGATAAATTTTAAATATTGAGGTGCATAAAAGATATGGACCAGCAACTAAAAATGATAGATCCACTACAAGGCATTTGGTCTAGTGGTATGATTCTCGCTTCGGGAGCGAGAGGTCTCGAGTTTGATTCTCAAAATGCCCCCAACAATTATATCAAATTGAAGCATGCAATATAATAGATTTGAAATAGGTTTTTAAACCTTGAACCAAGAAGTAATTCAGATGGATATTTGGAAAGAAAAAAAAAAAAAAAAAGAAGCTAAGGAAGCTATATTTAATTATAATTAGCCAGTCTTTATAACATGTTAATTAAAGAGAGGAAACAACGAGAATAAACAAACAAAGGAATGTATGTATGATTCTCTACAAATCTTGGAAACTACAAGGATTCCTCTCCTTTCTTGACATAAAGACTTACTTTTTCGGGACTTGGACCATAAAAAGTGAACAATAACATTTAAAGAAGGCCGAGGTAGCATAATCATTCCATGAAGGTCGTGGTAGTCTTATAAAAGAAGATGAGGGTACCACTTTCAAATCATTGCATGACGACTTGAGAAAGTTTTGTAAAAGAAGACGAGGGTACCATTTTCTATTGCAGAATTTCTATTTGAATAGAGAATGAACCATATTCTTGGGAGATAAGATAGAGCCTCGAGCCTAACATCAAAGGCATTACACAAATTGTTCTATGATATTTTTTCTAGGTACTCTTTGTTATGTTGTCCGCCGAAGGTTTCAGGAAAGGGACACAGATTCTCTATTGCTTAATAGAAGTTTTACCTAGGTCATTTGTCGTCACAATCCTTTTAAGGAAGATGCGCCCAAATAACAAGTGAACAATAACATTTAAAGAAGTTTCGGAGAGCAAGAAGAGGATTGTGATAGAAGTTGCCCTAGGTAAAACTTCTTTAAGTGTTTTAGCCAATCATGACCTCATAATGAGGAGTCTCTTGGACAATAATAACATATGGACAACAAATGTCTTAGCCAATTGTGACGGTCATGATTGCTCAAGGCGTGTCGCCCAAATAATCGGTAAACAATAACATTGCCCAAATAACCGCCTTGGAGAACAAATCGTTTACAACAATTGTTGAGACATGCAACATGCAACCACAGGCAACACGCCTTAGGCAATCATGACTGTGACATCTGCCCCAACACAATTTATTGGATGAGGCTGACTTTTGGTCTCTCATTGCGCTACCAGCTGATCTCATAATGAGCAGTCTCTTCCAACCTACTAGGTGCTGTTGAAAATCACTTCTCGGTTTGTTGAGTATTCATGTCTTCTCTGTTCGTGTCTTTCGTACTTTCTTCGCTTGAAACTTTTTCTTATTTGTATGACGTCATACCACCTGCTTCTGCTTGATGTCTTCTTGGTCGAAATAATAACGTTCCAAGTTACTAACGTGGACAACAAGATTAGTCCGCATCCATAAGAGCAATTGGATTCTATATGATGTCTTCGTAATCTTATGGATAATTTTAACTAGTCCATGGTATTTTCACACCAGTCTTTGGTTCTTGTTGCTTTGGACTCGAAGTTTATTTAAACTTAACTTATATGAACTCTTTATTTTTCTTGAAATTATTGTGGTTGACGCTTCCGACTGACCCTTCTCTTCATCCGTCTAGATGATATTTCTGTGTGAACATGTGCTGCTTCAGTGGTTTGTTTCTGTCTCCCTTCTTCAGTATCTGACCTTGTTTTTGTCTCTCCTTGTGGGGATGAATCCATTATCTGACCTTGTTTTGCGTCATGGTGTTCATGTAGTGGCAACAAGGTTTCTATTGAGGTTGGCTCACTCGAGCTCCCCTTTTCAATTACAACAATAGCAGCAAGCGTAGATTCATCATGGCTATGATTCTTTCTCAATTGTAGTATCGACATCATTTTCAACCCTCTTTGTTGATGAATGTTTTTCTAAATGATCATCGGGTTAGACTCCATTACCACTAGACATTTTGCTAGGGGCATGTAACTAACTTTGTGTTTCAGCAGGACGTTCATTCTTGACACGATGTCGAAGTCATCCATTTCGACTATCACTAAACAATTTGCCTAGTCTAAGGCTCCAGCTTGATTAGAGTTCTCATTGTGACTCTTAAGACACGTAAAGCTTCCACTTTGACAGCGTTCATCTTTCTTGTATCTTGATGCCAAAGGATGTTAAAATATTTTGCATCGGTCTCCATCATGAGTTGTGGGTGGCTCTAGAGTTGACAATGATGTTCCTTACTACGTTGTGCTTTACCCAAATCTCGACATACATAATATATATATATATTCATTTAACTATAACACATATGGTCCATGGAAGAATTGTAACTCTTATGCTCATTAATATTATAATGGCTACTACCTAAATTATTACCTAAAGTTGATAATTGATGTCCAATTAGCCAACCCTAAATTTGTAATCATTGAAATTACCTAAATTATGCTTCATCTTGAACGTACTAAACATGAAACTAAAACTGCCTTCAATTTAACTCCATTTTATTGTCATCTTGAATGACGTGTAGGATATATTCTTGATTTACCTTGATATTTCATATTAGTTAAGCTTTTTGCAAAATCACAATTAGACAACAACAAAGATGAACTTGGGTCTGTTTATTTTTTTAAAGAAAATTTCTTTCTTCATCTTATTCCTAATAACGCTGCAACTAAATTCATATTATGCTAAGAAACAAATTTTTGCAAGAAGTAAAATATGCAACTTTAACTAAAATTTCATCTAAACAAATTTTATTGCCATACAACATAGATGACAATTATAGCTTTCAAACAAAAACTAGAGTAGTTGTGTGAACCGTATAGAAACTCTAGTGTTCATCCATACTATACTACCACTACCTAAATTATGACCTAAAAATTTGAAAACATAAGTTGTAGTTGAAAATTACATAAAACAATCTCCTAAATCCAGGAACCCGTGTCCAATTAGTAAATCCTAAAGATAGTAGCTAACATAGAGTAATTTAAAGTTCTAGTTACTTAACTAAAGTTTATCTCGTCTTTAATGAAGCATGAGTTGCACTTAAGTTCATGAAATGTTTATAGACTCCAACTCTTAGTACTATTAATGCAATTATATTTCATATGATTTTGTCATAAATCAAACTATGGTACATTCAACTTCATTTTCTTGTCATACGACGTAAAATAGAAGAATTAAATTAAACAAATTGATGAACTGAGCTGAATAAATCCAACCCAACCAAACTGATTAGTTTAATATATTTGTTGGGTTGTAGTTTATTTGATAACACTTGTATATTGGAACAATTCAATATTACATGCCTTACTTACAAGTAAAATACTAGACCATCAACTTTTTGTTTTATAGTCCAACAACCCCGCAAGAAAATAGATTTCAAACTTTGAGAGAAAAAAATATATTGAGTAGGAGTTAAAAATGTTGCTTTTTTTTTAGAAAGGGCATTAAGTCTAGTGGTATGATTCTCGCTTAGGGTGCGAGAGGTCCGGAGTTGAATTCTCGGAATGCCCCTATGTTCATTTCTTAAAAGATGAGCCTCATAGAAAGCAATTCGGCATCAACCTAGTGATGATATGTCTCAAATGGAACTATCTAATAATAATTGCTCATGGATTTCATTAACAAAGAAAATAAATGAAATAATGATGATACATTCCATAAGCAACTTAATATATAGCTCATAATAAGGGTATTTGGTCTAGTGGTGTGATTCTTGCTTTAGGTGCAAGCGGTCTCAAGTTCGATTCTCGACAAGATGAGAATAGAGAATGAAACTCTCATATGGATCTGTAAACTACAAAAAAACTCCTGACTAACACTACTAAATCGTGGGGATGTAGCTCAGATGGTAGATCGATACCTTGCTGGTAGATCGATACCTTGCATCTTCAATTTTTCCTTATTCATGACAGGTTGAGTAGAGATATTTCTTTGCAGGGGATATCCCGCATCTCCAAAAGAAACTATTTGTTATTAATATTTTACTTCTATTCAACATTTTCTTATTTATGACATAATTAGCGGAGATATTTTTTCATTTACACTAGAATTGATGACGGGACATTTAGGGTTTTCTGATATAAGTATTGTGGGAATGTAGCTTAGATGGTAGATTGCTTGCTTGGCATGCAAGAGGTACGAGGATCTAATCGATACCCTATATCTCCAAAAGAAATTATTCGTTATTACTATTTTATTTCTATTCAATTTTTCCTTATTTATGACATAATGACTAGCGTTATTTTTTTATTTTCACTATTATTGATGATAAGATGTTTAGGATTTTGTGACGTAAGAATCTTAAGGATATATCTTAGATGGTAGAGCGTTTGCATTCCATGTGAGAAGTACTGGGATCGATACCATGCATCAACAAGGGAAACGATTATAATGAGCGGGGATAGTTTTTCATTTTCAATATCATTGATGACGGGAAGTTTAGAGTTTTTTGATGTAAAATCGTGGGAATGCGAGAGATACGGGGATTCTCCAAAAGAAACTATTCGTTATTTTTACTTTATTTCTATTCAATATTTCCTTATTTATAACATAATGAGTAGTGATATTTTTTCATTTTCACTATTATTCATGACGAGACGTTTAGGGTTTTGTGACTTAAAAATTGTGGAGATGTAGCTTAGATGGTAGAGCACTCGCTTTGCATGCGAGTTGTACGGGGATTGATAACCCGCATCTCCAAAAGAAAGTATTTAATTTGTTATTATTTTTTTTTTCATTTTCAAAATTATCGATGCCCCACATCACCTAACCAAACTATTTGTTATTAATATTTTGATATTTTTTTTATTTTCACTATTATTGATGATGATTCATTTAGGGTTTTATGATGTAAACAACATGGGGATGTAACTTAGAAGGTAGAGCGCTCGCTTTGTGTCACAACCTTACTATGAAGAGAGTAGTTTGTGACCCTCACGCCATGACAAGCAAAGGGGCGTCCCTCAAGAGACGCCCATCCGGCCATATGCGGGCCAACGTAGAAGAATGCCATGATGGGATCGAGGAGGACGATGCATCATCCAACACACCACCACGCAAAGTGGGCATTGAAGACATGTTGAGACACAAGCATAACAGAGACATCAGCATAGACATGAAGGACAAGATAGGCTTGTTGAAGGGCCGGGTAGGGCCCCGGGCCTTAACCTCAAAAGTTGGGGTTTCGAAAGGAATTTGGGCATGCGGTTCGGGAGTTAAGTCCGTCCATATGAAATATGAATGCTCGCCAAGTTTGGTGTCAATCAGACATTGGATGGACAATGCACGACACCGTATGACACCTCACAAAAATCATGTCTACTCCTGGTAGAATGAAAATGGCTCAAAATGTACTATAGGGGGTACCATGGTGTTAGCTCTCCACCACCCCTGGGCCCTGTGGCCTAAGTGAGCTACCCTGTGGCACATACGTGTGTCACAGTGTGGGCGAGCGTGCCGAGATGAGTGTCTCGGGCGACTTCCTTTGAAATGAGTTTTTGAAGGACAGTACCGAACGACACAGGTGTGCTGGTATTGCGCCCGAGCCCGCGTGTTGGAGGTTGCTACATACACCTGCTATCCGGTACAGTATCCGTAAATGACTCGGCATGGGCACGGGAGGGCCTATGCCTCGATAGAACCTGGATGGATGGATGTTCGAGAAGCCCCGATGAGATGAACGACACGCGAGTCCATTCTCGATGGCATGACCGAGCGAGTTATGATAGCCGATGACATCCTGAGACTTGGGATGGCGTCAAGACATATGGACCCTATCGATGGGGATCGAGATGACGAGATGAGATGCGACGTTTTATTGAGAGACCTTGGCCCGGGTGGAGGCAAGGTCGAGCCGAATGAGTTGGCCTAGCATAGAGACAAGTCGGATGTGTCACAGACGATTGAAGATGCACGCCTAGGCGGCGTGCGTGGTCGAACAAGCTTGAATTCCGCACAAGCGATGTTCAATGGGCGAAGATGAACCTCGCCTAAGGTCCGACGAAGCCACAAAGCCGGGGCAAAAAATATATATGGGGCTTGATTCTCCTCAAGGCTAGTCGTGAGCGTGTCAAGATCATGATGCCGCACGGCCAAAGATGTATGACCGTGACACTTTGCATGCGAGAGGTATGGGGATCGATACCCTGTATCTCCAAAAATAAGACTATCTATTATTAAATATATTATTTCTTTTCAATTTTTCCTTATTCATGACATGTTGGGTAGCAATATTTCTTCATTTTCACTATTATTGATGACGGGAAATTTAGGGTTTTGTGATGCAAAAATTGTGGGGATGTAGCTCAAATGGTAGAGCGCTCGTTTAGCATGCGAGAGGTACGGGGATCGATATCCTGCATCTCTAAAAGAGAGAAATTATTTTTTGAAGTATGAGTTAATTTAACACGTTATGTATAAGGTGGGTAAGAGAGAAAAAGAAAAGATACTTATATAAGGATTATTATATCATTATGGCTATATAGGTGGGTAGGAGAGAAAAAGAAAAGATACTTATATAAGGATTATTATATATCATTATGGCTATATAGGTGGGTATGAGAGAAAAAGAAAAGATACTTATATAAGGATTATTATATCATTATGGCTATGCCATTTTTATAGATAATTATATAAGGATTATTATATCATTATGGCTATGCCATTTTTATAGATAAAAGAGAGTAATGTCTCACAAGCACATATAGTGAGAGGACTTATTGTAAGTAAAGAAAGCAATCTAGTAGTTATACTGCTACTTGTGGGGAGGGAATTTGATGAATTCCTCAAAAGATAAGAGCTTATAGGATCGCGGCCAATGCATATGACGGAACTTCTTCACAATTGCAATATCTGACCAATGAATATTATTATCATTTATAGCTTCTATCACAATAATATAAAATTTGGGTCAAAACCTATATAGGACTGAAAAGACCATTCACCACACACTTGTAAATTCAACTATATCTACCACCTTTGAAATTTTCCACGGAAAATCTTCCAACAGCTTGCACTTCTTCATCATTGATATCCTTAATTGGAACTAGATTTTAAGGCAAATCTTCTCCACGACTCACTTTAGAACACTTTTATAGATAGTTTCAACAAACTTACTTTGCTCGTGAATACATTGGAGTTCAATATTTATATTTGGAGAACGCTATTCAAATTGATAGGGTCGAATCTTACAACAAAATCTAATTGAGCCTCCCTCTATTAGGAGATAGATTTGAATCAAATTCTTTAGTTTGGACAATGGTTGCATTGTTTTAGTCAAACAACCGAGACTAGTGTATTACCAATAGTATAAACATTTTGAACGTGTATTTTCTTACATATTAACAATTGTATACAAATAATAATTAAATTTATGAGTAGAAGTTTGGACGGAGTTTTATTAAATAGGTAATCTTAAATTATATCTAAAAATATATAATTTTATATATATATATATATATATATACCTTCAGGAGAACAAAACAAAGATTGGAGAAGATGTCATTCATGCCATGTTTTGATTTTTATTCTTTCTTATTTCTCAAAGGTTAAAAAAAAAAAAAAAAAGTTATCCTCTCTCAAATATGGTTCGTTATTTGATTATTTTCTCTGGAGTGAATTTTAAGTGAAACACATTCTCTACCCAAGTAATTGCAAGATGCAAGCTTCACACTAAGAGGAATCAAAGTCCCAAGTATCACCATCCTTTTAAGTGTCAATTTTTATTCTCCATCTCAACATAAATTAATCTTATTTTCGTGAAGATATCTATTTATAAAAGCAAAATATCTCAGAGTCACAAAAATAAAAATGAGATATAGATACCAGACATAAATATGATACCAAATAGATATGGTAACTGTTGGGATTAGATTTGATTGAGTTATTTGGATTGGATTTGATCTAGTTATTTGAATTAGATTTGATTTAGTCATTCTTCAATTTGATGAGAGATTTCTCCCAATTCTTCTGATCCTTCCAGTTTTCTTTGTCTGTTCCTAACATTTTGGTATCAGAGTCATGCCCTAAACTAGTTAAAACTAGAAGCAGCAGTCTTCTACGTGTGTCATAATAAAAGTATATCGATGGAGAGTCCACTTGTGCAGTCTGCTGGAGGAAGGAGCCAAGGTCTTGGAAGCTTTAGAGACAGAGGAAGGGGACGAGGCAGACAAACCTTCAACAAGGTCATAGTGGAGTGCTATAACTGTCACAAGCTAGGACATTTTCAATGGGAATGTCAAAGCAATACCAGACGAGGCAGACCTTCAACAAGGCCACAGTGGAGTGCTATAACTGTCACAAGCTAGGACATTTTCAATGGAAATGTCAAAGCAAGGAGAAGGAGACAAACTATGCAGAGAATCGAGAAGAGATGTCGCTGATGACTTACGTGAATATGAATAAAGCCAATATTGAAGATATGTGGTTCCTTGACTCGGGATGTAGCAATCATATGTGTGGGAAGAAGGAATATTTTTTAGATTTTGATGGAAGTTTCAAAGATTTAGGGAAGCTGGGCAACAACTCAAGCATGGTTGTAACTGGAAAGGGTAATGTACGGCTGGAAGTGAATGGAATCATAATGATAATCACAGGAGTGTTCTATGTGCCAGACCTGAGGAACAATTTGTTGAGTAGTGGTAAATTTCAAGCAAAGGGGGTTACCTTTTTGTTTCAAAATGAAACATGCAAGGGGTTTCATCCTGAGAGAGGCTTAATCATGGGGACAAAGATGTCTTTGAATCGAATATTCGTATTGCATGGTATATCTCAGCCTGTAGCAGCCGTTCAAACTCAATTGAAACTTATGGGGAGAAGTGGTTCAAGGTCTCTGTCGTACACTCACCGCTCCAATTCCTCTCGCCATAGTCAGAGAAGCAGAAGGTGTTAGGATCGCACAACAACGCACACGCTCGATCTAGATGAACGCAAAGAAAAGAATAGAGAAAACTGCAAGGAGAACTCTGGCTAAAAGGATTTTTCTAATGATGATTTCACGTATGTACAGTAAGAGAGAATTATAGAGAATAGAGAGTACATCTCGAAGCTCTATCGGATGGGATATATATATAGTTCAATTTACTATATATAGCTTTACCAGATTTAATCATCTACTATATATAGCTATTTACTATATATATCTTTACCCGATTTAACCATCTATTATATATAGCTATTTACCATATATAGTTTTCTCGGTTATAGCTTTACCAAATATAGCTTTACCGGATATAACCGTTGACTAAGCTATAAATAAGCATCAGACTCCATAACCTAACAGAAGGGACCCAAGTTCTTCCCCCTATCATTCCACTATCAATTCCAGGAGAAGCAGCCGTTCAAGTTCCCTCAGTTGTCAACGCAGAAGTAGGTCTTCCTCGTTATCTCCTTTCCCCAAATTGTCCAGTTCCAGTTCTAGTTGTGCATCAACTGATTGAAATCATTCCATAGAGAAGCTTAAGAAAGAGGAAGAAGAGAAGAAAAGGCGTGAAGCAGAGTTGAAGAAGTTAGAAGAAGATGCAGCTAGGAGGATGAAAGAACTAATTCAGAAGAAGGTTGAAGAAAGGCTAAACTCTGAAGAGACTAAATTAGAAATACAGGGACGAATAGAGGAAGGTCGCATGAAGTTGTTTGATGATGTTGATGTGCAGCTTGAGAAAGAGAAAGAAGCAGCTCTTACTGCTACAAGACAAAAAGAATAACAAGCACGAAAAGAGAGAGAAGAGCTAGATAAAATGCTGGAAGAGAATAGAAGAAGGGTAGAAAAAGCACAGCAACGATTAGTTCTGGAGCTGTAGCAGAAGGAAGAAGAACAATATTGTGAGCTCGAGTTGATTCAGAGACAAAAAGAGGAGGCAGCTTAGATAACTAAGCTAGATGATAATAGTTTGAGTTATGTTTTGCTGGAAGTTAGTGAACAGTCAAAAGCTTACATACTCTATGAAATAGAAGCGGCAGATGAAAATAATGATATAGAAGCAGCAGATGAAAATACTGCGGAGGAAAATATTTCATCTGGCTCTTTGGCTGAAGCAAGCTCTCCTAGCTCGAATAAGGCGAGGAATAAGAGACCACCAGTCTGAATGAGAGACTATGCAATAGGAGAAGTTTTTTTTTTTTTGTAAAGAAGATGATGAAGCTCAGCCATGTTTACCCCTACTAAACCTGCCAACTTTGTAAACTTTAAAGAAGCATTGAAGAGTGAGAAATGGAGGCAAGCCATGGATCTTGAGCAATAAAAAGAAATGACACATGAGACTTGATGAAGTTACCTAGTGGAAGATTGGTATGAGGTCGTAGATATAAACTGATTACTATTCGTGTTCAGTTTAAAGGAGATATTGTTAGGATTAGATTTGATTGAGTTATTTGGATTAGATTTGATCTAGTTATTTGAATTAGATTTGATTTAGTCATTCTTCAATCCCAATTCTTATGATATTTACGGTTTTCTTTTTCTGTTCCTAACAGTAACATGTCATTCTTAAGAAACCTAGGACACCGATGTGACAATGATACATTAATTAAAAAAAATTATTCCAAAAAATTTATCAATTTTGTATTAGAGATAAATTCATATAAATAAGTTTATATATTTGTATACTTAAAAAAAAGCTTAATGTACGTTTCACTCTCAAAATATATTCAAAGTCAATTGTCTGATACGATGGATTATAAATTGGTAATTTATCCATTGTATTAACAAGTGTTCAGTACATGCCCAACACGTGTCAGATTAGTGACACTAAGTTATTCTCATACTTTCTTTAGACCCATTTAAAGTAGTTTGAAAACTAGCACGTCAAATATTATAATGGACTAACTACAACTTCAATTTTGTGCTTTAATGATGTTTTGACCCAACAAAAAATAAAATCCTTAATTTAGAAAGTCCATGAATAGCCACTAACATAATTAAAAATAAATAAATAAACATGAAGCATGAATTGATTAAATTGGCTAATTGCTAACCTAATTAAAAAATAAAAATAAAAAATGTAACAAACACACACCGAAGTAAGATTAGGAACACAAGTAAAAAAAAAAAAAAAAAAAAAAAAAAAAAAAAAAAAAAAAAAAACAAAAA
>NW_019268593.1:564482-622317 GCF_002738365.1 Cucurbita moschata | reverse complement strand
AAAAAAAAAAAAAAAAAAAAAAAAAAAAAACAAAAACACAAACACAAACAGCCAAAAATCAAAATTTGGAAAGTGTTAAAAAGTTTTGATATATAGACATTTCAAGACTTTGCTCATGCAATATTCCCATGAAATCTAACACTAAAGCATCATAAAATTTAGAGAAATGATTGAAATTGATGTCATGTTCATATAGGTTGACTTTAATACAAAGGACAAATCGAACTTTCTTAAGGATAAATTGGGGACACCAGCCTAAGCTAATCAGGTAGGTGGCCTTACCATCCGTATGGTTATATTTGATATTGACTGTGCCCGTGGTTCTACAAGTGTCATATATATTGATATGTGTGAAATGTTTGTGAATCGATATGCTTATGATATGTTATAATATGTGAATTGTATGATAGTACGTACGGTACCATGTGTTCAATGGTATATTTGAGATAGGATACGAGAAGGATGCACTAAACGTAATGTAACGATACAAGTAAGACATGTTCATGAAATGTTATGGTTTGGTTACGTATCGAAGTGCTATGGGTATGACAGATTGATAAAAACGATATGGTCACGATGGATTCATAAAACAATACGATTAGGCTATGGGTAGAAAGTGATAGGATTATGATAGATTGATAAAACGATAGCGTTAGGATACGTTCCTGTAACATTATGACTAAGGTACGTTCAGGTAACGACACAACTATGATATGTCTAAGGATGTTAAGGCTATGTTAAATTAGGGAAGGATATAACCACGAAGTTTTTACAATATGATATGATTATGATACAACATGTGAAGGACGGATATATATCCAACAAGTTTCAAAGAGGGACGTGAGAATAAATTATTCTCAAGCTTTCTTTACATCGGTCAAATAGTATTTGATAAGCTTTCAAAATTAAGGGTTTTCTTTTTTCTTCTTCCTTCTTTCTCCGTTTTCACGTTTAATTTTCTTTTAAATAAAAAAAAGTTTAATGTGAGAATGAAGAAGTTAGAAAGGAGAAAGAAATGAATGTAATAAACTTTTCCGTCGGTAGGAATGGAAATGGTGAATGAGTCCTTGACGATAGTCGACCACTATACTCTAGTTTTGGATGTAAGTGATGACTATTAGCAATATGAGTTGTGTCAATACCACACCGTTATCAAGAGGAAGTAAAGTAGAGTAGAATAGATCAAGCGATCCATTTGTTGAGAGTACTGTAAGAGGCACACAAGTAAGAATGTTGGATATAACTACTCTTTCAAATCTGAGTGTTGGATATAACTACTCTTTCAAATCTGAGGGATGAGTCTCATAGATCCAACTACAATATCAAAGAAACTTCAGGTGGTAGTGATTGCTTGCAATGGTGTCTCCGTGGTATCCCAGACACATGTAACATGATTTTTCTTGCTCAAATATAGCTTCATTTGTCTTAAAAGTTCACTTTTGAGTAATCCTGGAAGGCTTCTTAATTTGCAGCCTCTGGTGAAGATGATCACTCCGAGGTGGATTTGTTAGTGAAGATGCAATTATATAATCAGGGTTTTATATAAATGGTTCCATTTATATCTATAAATGAAATTTGTGGTGTATTTTTTTGGAAATTCAACAATAATCATTGGTTATTTGGTTACCATTCTTAAGAAATTCAACTTTCGACCTTTTGTGAATGCTCAAAGCTACTTGCAAAGTACTGTCGATTATGATCCATAATACTACTCACTGACTCGAAATTGAGGTTTGTTCATGTTTGAAAATGTGACAAACCAAAAGACAATATGCTAATTAATATTGTTTGTGATTGTTGTTGTGAATTCTTCATCTTTGAATACATATTTTGTTTGGCTTATGAATTCTTCCATCCTTTAAAAATATTATTTTTTTAGTTCTGGCCTAGGCGATTGAATCACAATATTGCAGTATTTTAAGTTACTTTTAAGATTAAAGGTCAATGAATAAAGTAATTAGGGCAAATTCTTTTTATGCATCTTATTTTTATCTCATAAGCTCTCATCTTTTAAAGAAGTTCTTGACTTCCTTGTCCCCAAGTAGCAATACAACTACTAGAATGCTATCTCTACTTATAATAAGACCTCTCTCTCTCGAAATATATGTGTGTGTTTGTGGATGTATTACTCTCTTTTATTAATGAAATATGCCGTAGTAATAATGATATTATGAGTATCTTTTCTATCCCTCCGTTCCTTATCGCTATATAAAGAATATGAAGATTATAAGTAAAAGTGTACAAGTAATTTGTTACTTTTGAACTCAAAATGCTTATAATTCAATTTATCTTTGTTATCAACAATAATTATCAAACGGTATATAATTTTGTCCAAGTAAGGTCGCTTCTCATTCCCTGTATGATATCATAACACAAAATCGAATGGAAGGGTTAACGATAAAATGATAACAAAAACCCATTCCTCGAACTAACTGTAAAGGAAGGGTTGGTTGAAAACCATGTCTATACTTCTTTGCTTTAATCACACGTAACTAAAGATATATAAGAACAACAGAATATGGCATGCCCAGTCAAAACATAAAAAATTTCTTGCCATGTTATAGTTAATGAATATGGTATGCACAAAGATCCGACGTCACACTTCATGATTGGAGACCAATACAGTGAGCTATGGTCATCCATACCGTCCTTTGGTCCAATTATGTCAAGCAAATGTTGCAGCAAGCAAAGATTTTTTAATAAGTTCGCTATTGCAAAGAGCTCGGTTTAAGGCACAATTGTCTCTGATGTGAAAGGCGCACCAATTCAACGAGATTTAAGTAACCATCAATAAGACACATGATACAGCTTGTAAACGGAACGATGTTCATGACTCTTGTTATTTTCTTCCACTACAAACCTTCTAGCCTCTTGCACTTTTTTGTCATTGACATCCTTAATTGAAATTAGAATTGAAGGAAACACTTCTCCCCAACTCATTATGGAACACCTTTGATAGATAGTTTCAACAGATTTACTTTGCCGAGGAATACTTTAAAATTCGATATTTATAGTTGAACGCTACTTAAATTGATGAAGTAAAATCTTACAACAGAGGTTAATAAATCGTTTGTCTATTAGAAAAGAGCTTGGAATTAAATTCTTTATAGTTGGGATAAGGGATGTTTTAGTCAAAGAAGTATACTTTTTAGTTTTAAAATAAATTGATTTTTTAGTTTTAATTTTCGTCCAAATAAATTAATTTTGATGTGGTGTTATGTATTTTAATAAAATTAATATTAACTTAATCCACAAAAATTTGTATTTTTTATAAAAATTATAATCTAAATTAATAAAAATACCATTGAACTTTGCACTTTATCTAAAAAAAAATACTGATAATTTTTTTATAAAAAAAATACGGTTGAATTTAAAAAAAAAAAAAAAAAAACTTCAAAACTACTCTTTAACTTTCAAAAGTGTTAAAAAAAAGATAGATGGGCAGAAAATTGTGTTCATGGGGAGATAATTGAAGGTTATTTTAGGAGAAGGTTTTCAAGATCAGTATAAGATCCTGAAAACATAAAAAGAAGTAATAACAAAGGACTGTAACGAGTATGTATATGTAAAACCCAAAAATGAAGGAAATTATATCCCATAAGAATAACCCACTCGTGAAAGACCCAAAGGATAGAAAGGAAAAAAAAAATTAAAGGATTAAGCAAGAACAAAGGACTTAGTCAAGTCACTCGTGTACCCTAACAAGTGATTTCAAGGAGTTGAAAGGCTTTTAAAAGGATTGGAAAGGAAAAAGTAAATCAAAAGGGCAAAAGTCATTTTATCAATTATCAAGAATCTTTCCGGGTTTGAAATTCGTTATCTAGAAGGAATCTCAAGATTTAAAAAAAAAAAAAGGGAAAAATGATAAAAAAAGCAATTAGAAATTTGTAGAAAAATTATGGATTTTTCGAGAAAAATAATAATAAAATATTTAACAAGTGGCAAATTATCAAAATACCCCTGGAAGAATGGATAATTACAGAAATGCCACTCTAATTCGAATCAAAGCATCTATCGTGACCATCCGAGCAAAATATTTAGAACTGAAATCTCAACCGTCGGATCTCCTAAAAAATGTGATATGATCTAGAACGAACACGCACGGGTCATCACATCCAACGACTAGTATCAAGAAAGTTCGATCTCTAAATAACGAAGATTCTAGAGCTCTCAATGTCGGTTTAACCTCCTCCTATAAGGTCGGAAGTAGGAGAAACAATACGAAATAAGAATCGAGAAAGGTCGATCCACCAATTGAAGGCAATAAGCGTTTAGATTGTGGGTCTCCTACTATCAGATTTCTTCTAAATTCGAGAGCAATCCTCCACCATTTCTCTTCAAACTTCTAAATAACGAAGAATCTGGAGCTCTCAATGTTAGTTTAAAATCCTCCTATAAAGTCTGAAGTAGGAGCAACAATACGGAATAAGAATCGAGAAAGGTCGATCCCCCAATCGAAGGCAATAAGCGTTTAGATTATGGGTCTCCTACTCTTAGATTTCTTCCTAATTCGAGAGCAATCCTCCACCATTTCTCTTCAAACTTATTCCTACAGTTTCTGAACAAGATTACCCACAAGTTCTATGAAGGAATAGAGTGCTGAAAGTGCCCAGAAACCATTCCCCCAATTCAATCTGCCATTGAAGAACTTCAAGAAAAACTTGAAAATCCAATCCGAGGATACATGATGACTCGTCGAGCAAGAATGATTCAAATGAATTTCTACATTTCCAAGGAATGCTTCCATATAAGACCACGAAGAAAAATAACCTCGAGAGCGTGCCAAATTGAAGGAAATAGGTTTCAAAATTAAATTGGGGATAAGAGTTAAAATTCCTATCTACGATCTCTTTTCCTTCAAATTAAGGATTCCTCTAGCTTCAGAGGAAGAAGTTGAGTAAACTTGATGAAGGAAATCTCTCTTGTTAAGTTCCTATGGAAGAATCATAGAGTAGAAGAAACCACTTGGGAAACAGAAGGCAAATAAGAACCTTGTACCCTGACCTATTTTAGAATAAGCTCTTTGGATGACCGAAAGTTTTCAAAGGAGAGGAGAATTTGCATCACTCAAGGTCTCCAATAAGAGACAGTGTATAATCCCTACTAGGTTGTATCTAGAAGCAAAGAACAAGTAAAATTGAAAAAATATTGAGAAAATGGTACTTTTTCTAATTTTTATAAACTTCCCAAATCATTAAATTTTTTTATAGAATAAGAATTACACTCAAAGACGTTCCTCCAAACCAATTCCTTTAGCCTGAAGAAAGGATATGGAAGAGGTTCAATGAAGAAATAGGGCCTTGAAACCCCTAGAATCGGCTACCCAATATGAAATCTTTTGTTTTACCTCCAGCAATAAATCAGATTTTGGATGAACTTTCAAAGCGAATATCTTAGGCTACGATCCACGAGAAGGTATCAAATTAATCCCTAGCCTCTCCTTGTAATACCCATTTTTAAGTTTCACAAAGAAATCGAGGAGAGAAACGCTGTAAATGTGGCTTTACAGGTCGAGTTTCAGATGGCAGCAACGCGAAAAATGGGCATCTTCTTCCTGTTCAGAGGAAGAAAACGATGATATGGCCAGTTCAACTGAACTGTCCAAGTCAACTCAAAATTTGACATTTTCTTGGGTTTTCTCAATTTTAACCCCATTTAAGACCGATTCTCATAGAAAATCTTATGGTTTCAGAAACTAGACACAATAAGGAGTACGTGAAAGGAAATTTGAAGTAATTCAGATACTGGAAGCTCAAGAATGGACGTCCCAAACGTCGACGACGAGGCAAGTAGCCACCTTGAACTTTTTGTTAAGAAATACTTGTAGAAATCGCTTGGATTTTCATATGAACCCTAAACCAAGTATGAATTAACGATATATGAAAGAAAAACCCAAAGAACCGTGAGTTAAGACCCTGAACCGATTAAATAGCTCGAGATTTAAGTAACATTAAAATAACCCACTATATGAGGCGGTCATGATTTCTCAAGGCGTGTCGCCCAAATAATCGGTAAACAATAACATTGCCCAAATAACCGCCTTGGACAACAAATCGTTTACAAGAATTGTTGAGACATGCAACATGCAACCACAGGCAACACGCTTTGGGCAATCATGACTGTGACATCTGCCCCCACACAATGTATTGGATAAGGCTGACTTTAGGTCTCTCGATGCGCTTCCAGCTGATCTCATAATGAGGAGTCTCTTCCAACCTACTAGGTGCTGTTGAAAATCACTTCTCGGTTTGTTGAGTCTTCATGTCTTCTATGTTCGTGTCTTCCCTACTTTCTTCGCTTGAAACTTTTTCTTATTTGTATGACGTCATACCACCTGCTTCTGCTTGATGTCTTCTTGGTCGAAATAATAACGTTTCAAGTTACTAACGTGGACAACAAGGTTAGTCCGCATCCATAAGAGCAATTGGATTCTATATGTTGTCTTCGTAATCTTATGGATAATTTTAACTAGTCCATAGTATTTTCACACCAGTCTTTGGTTCTTGTTGCTTTGAACTTAAAGTTTATTTGAACTTAACTTATATGAACTCTTTATTTTTCTTGAAATTATTGTGGTTGACGCTTTCGACTGACCCTTCTCTTCATCCGTCTAGATGATATTTCTGTGTAAACATGTATTGCTTCAGTGGTTTGTTTCTGTCTCCCTTCTTCAGTATCTGACCTTGTTTTTGTCTCTCCTAAATTTGTAATCATTGTGGAGTGATTGAAATTACAATGGAAGTAGTTTAAACTCCTAGTACCTTAAATGAAGTTGGTCTCTTCTAATAAAACACGAATTTCTCTTTAATATCATTAATACAATTATGCTTCATCTTGAATCAACTAACATGAAACTAAAACTGCCTTCAATTTAACTCAATTTTATTGTCATCTTGAATGACTTGTAGGATATATTCTTGATTTACCTTGATATTTCATATTAGTTAAGCTTTTTGCAAAATCACAATTAGACAACAACAAAGATGAACTTGGGTCTGTTTATTATTTTAAAGAAAATTTCTTTCTCCATCTTATTCCTAATAACTCTGCAACTAAATCATATTATGCTAAGAAACAAATTATTTACTGGCAAGAAGTAAAATATGCCACTTTAACTAAAATTTCATCTAAACAAATTTTATTGCCATACAACATAGATGACAATTATAGCCTTCAAACAAAAAATAGAGTAGTTGTGGTGGACGGGATAGAAACTCTAGTGTTCATCCATAATATACAACCACCGCCTAAATTATGACCTAAAACTTTGAAAACATAAGTTGTAGTTGAAAATTACGTAAAACAATCCCCTAAATCTAAGAACTCGTGTCCAATTAGTAAATCCTAAAGATAGTAGCTAACATAGAGTGATTGAAGCTCCACATGAAGTAATTTAAAGTTTCAGCTACTTAACTAAAGTTTATCTGTCTTTAATGAAGCATGAGTTGCACTTAAGTTCATGAAATGTTTATAGACTCCAACTCTTAGTACTATTAATGCAATTATATTTCATATGAGTTTGTCATAAATCAAACTATGGTACATTCAATACAACTTCATTTTCTTGTAAGTAAAATAGAAGAACTAAATCAAACAAACTGATGAACGGAGCCAAATAAATTCAACCCTACCCAAACTGATTAGTTTGATTCATTTGTTGGGTTGTAGTTTATTTGATAACACTTGCATATTAGAACAATTCAATATTACATGCCTTACTTACAAGTAAAATACTAGACCATCAAATTTTTGTTTTATAGTCCAACAACCGCCCATGAAAATAGATTTCAAACTTGAGAGAAAAAAATATATTGAGTAGGAATTAAAAATGTTGCATTTTTTTTATAAAGGGCATTTTGTCTAGTGGTATGATTCTCGCTTAGGGTGCGAGAGGTCCCAAGTTCCAATTCTTGGAATGCCCCTATGTTCATATATCAAAAGATGAGCCTCAGAGAAAGCAAGTACTACAAGTTAGTATACATCATTAAATGATAATGCTCTTTTAATACTTGTGTACATAAATGAAACTATCAAATTTTTACACTGCTTCTAATTGTCTTTTTTAGAACATAACTTTTATTCTTTCTTCTCTACATTAATTATCTTTCTACAGTAATTATTTTTTTACTCTACTTCTATTTACACTACTTCTATTCTTTTTTCTTCTCTCTACAGTAATTTTTCTTCTCTCTACTACTTCTATTCTTTTTTCTTCTTTTACAGTAATTATCTTTTTACACTACTTCTATTCTTTTTTCTTCTCTCTACAGTAATTATCTAAACCCTATGTAAATAATTTAACAACGGTCTAAATCTAAAAGATATAATAATAATTGCTCATGGATTTCATTTAAAATAAATGAAATAATGATGATACATTCCATAAACAACTTAATATATGGTCTATTATAAGGGCATTTGTTATAGTGGTATGATTCATGCTTTGGGTGCAAGAGGTCTCAAGTTCAATTCTCGAAATGCCCCTCCAAAAGAAAACAAAGCACAATTTTGAAAGGAAAAAAAAAAACAAAAAAAATAAAATAGTTTTCAATGGGCCTAACCCAAAGGAATATATAGACTAACAACTAAGAATTATAGATCGACTATAATGGCATTTGGTCTAAGTGGTATGATTATTGTTTTGGGTGTGAGAGGTCTCAAGTTCGATTCTCAAAATGCCCCCAACAATATTATATCAAAATGAATTAAGCAAGATAATATGATTTAAAATGCAATTTTAAACATTGAACCAAGAACATGAGAATAGAGAATGAAACATATTCTTGGAAGGATAAAGATTAGAGAGCCATAGGTTCGAATCCTGTCACCTTGATGTGGTACTCTCAGGTGAACCACGCACACTGAGGTTTTTTTTATTATTTATATTTATGGTTTGATGTTCAAATATGTCAAGAGGATTATTATTTATTGATGTTCAAATATGTCACAGGTTTTAATTCATTTTGATATAATATTGTGGGGGTATTTTGAGAATCGAACTTGAGACCGCTTGCACCCAAAGCAAGAATCATACCACTAGACCAAATGCCCTTATTATTGGCTATATATTAAGTTGTTTATGGAATGTATCATCATTATTTCATTTATTTTCTTTGTTAATGAAATCCATGAGCAATTATTATTAGATAGTTCCATTTGAGACATATCATCACTAGGTTGATGCTGAATTGCTTTCTGTGAGGCTCATCTTTTAAGAAATGAACATAGGGGCATTCCGAGAATTCAACTCCGGACCTCTCGCACCCTAAGCGAGAATCATACCACTAGACCAAATGCCCTTTCTAAAAAAAAGCAACATTTTTAACTCCTACTCAATATATTTTTTTCTCTCAAGTTTGAAATCTATTTTCTTGAGTGGTTGTTGGACTATAAAACAAAAAGTTGATGGTCTATTATTTTACTTGTAAGTAAGGCATGTAATATTGAATTGTTCCAATATACAAGTGTTATCAAATAAACTACAACCCAACAAATGAATCAAACTAATCAGTTTGGTTGGGTTGGATTTATTCAGCTCAGTTCATTAATTTGTTTGATTTAATTCTTCTATTTTGCGTCATATGACAAGAAAATGAAGTTGTCTTGAATGTACCATAGTTTGATTTATGACAAACTCATATGAAATATAATTGCATTAATAGTACTAAGAGTTGGAGTCTATAAACATTTCATGAACTTAAGTGCAACTCATGCTTCATTAAAGACGAGATAAACTTTAGTTAAGTAACTAGAACTTTAAATTACTTGGTGTGGAGCTTCAATTACTCTATGTTAGCTACTATCTTTAGGATTTACTAATTGGACACGAGTTCTTGGATTTAGGGGATTGTTTTATGTAATTTTCAACTACAACTTATGTTTTCAAATTTTTAGGTCATAATTTAGGTAGTGGTTGTATATTATGGATGAAGACTAGAGTTTCTATCCCGTTCACCACAACTACTCTAGTTTTTGTTTGAAGGCTATAATTTTCATTTATGTTGTATGGCAATAGAATTTGTTTAGATGAAATTTTAGTTAAAGTTGCATATTTTACTTCTTGCAAAAATTTGTTTCTTAGCATAATATGAATTTAGTTGCAGCGTTATTAGGAATAAGATGGAGAAAGAAATTTTCTTTAAAAAAATAAACAGACCCAAGTTCATCTTTGTTGTTGTCTAACTGTGATTTTGCAAAAAGCTTAACTAATATGAAATATCAAGGTAAATCAAGAATATATCCTACACGTCATTCAAGATGACAATAAAATGTTGTTAAATTGAACGCAGTTTTAGTTTCATGTTTAGTAGGTTCAAGATGAAGCATAATTGTATTAATGATATTAAAGAGAAATTCGTGTTTTATTCGAAGAGACCAACTTCATTTAAGGTACTAGGAGTTTAAACTACTACCATTGTAATTTCAATCACTCCACAATGATTACAAATTTAGGGTTGGCTAATTGGACATCAATTATCAACTTTAGGTTATAATTTAGGTAGTAGCCATTATAATATTAATGAGCATAAGAGTTACAATTCTTCCATGGACCATATGTGTTATAGTTAAATGAATATATATATATATATATATATATATATATATATATATATATATATATTATGTATGTCGAGGTTTGGGTAAAGCACAACGTAGTAAGGAAACCATTGTCAACTCTAGAGCCACCCACAACTCATTTTGGAGACCGATGCAAAATATTTTAACATCCTTTGGCATCAAGATACAGGAAAGATGAACGCCGTCAAATTGGAAGCTTTACCTGTCTTAAGAGTCACAATGAGAACTCTAATCAAGCTGGAGCCTTGGACTAGGCAAATTGTTTAGTGATAGTTGAAATGGATGACTTCGACATCGTGTCAAGAAAGAACGTCCTGCTGAAACACAAAGTCAGTTACATGCCCCTAGCAAAATGTCTAGTGGTAATGGAGTCTAACCCGATGATCATTCAGAAAAACATCCATCAACCAAGAGGGTTGAAAATGATGTCGATACTACAATTGAGAAAGAATCATAGCCATGATGAATCTACGCTTGCTGCTATTGTTGTAATTGAAAAGAGGAGCTCGAGTGAGCCAACCTCAATAGAAACCTTGTTGCCACTACATGAACACCACGACGTAAAACAAGGTTAGATAATGGATTTATCCCCACCAGGAGAGACAAAAATAAGGTCAGATACTGAAGAAGGGAGACAGAAACAAACCACTGAAGCAACACATGTTCACACAGAAATATCATCTAGACGGATGAAGAGAAGGGTCAGTCGGAAGCGTCAACCACAATAATTTCAAGAAAAATAAAGAGTTCATATTAGTTAAGTTCAAATAAACTTCGAGTCCAAAGCAACAAGAACCAAAGACTGGTGTGAAAATCCTATGGACTAGTTAAAATTATCCATAAGATTACGAAGACATCATATAGAATCCAATTGCTCTTATGGATGCGGACTAATCTTGTTGTCCACGTTAGTAACTTGGAACGTTATTATTTCGACCAAGAAGACATCAAGCAGAAGCAGGTGGTATGACATCATACAAATAAGAAAAAGTTTCAAGCTAAGAAAGTAGGAAAGACACGAACAGAGAAGACATGAATACTCAACAAACCGAGAAGTGATTTTCAACAGCACCTAGTAGGTTGGAAGAGACTCCTCATTATGAGATCAGCTGGAAGCACATTGAGAGACCTAAAGTCAGCCTCATCCAATAAATTGTGTGGGGGCAGATGTCACAGTCATGATTGCCCAAGGCGTGTTGCCTATGGTTGCATGTTGCATGTCTCAACAATTTTTGTAAACAATTTGTTGTCCAAGGCGGTTATTTGGGCAATGTTATTGTTTACTGATTATTTGGGTGACACGCCTTGAGCAATCATGACCGTCACAATTGGCTAAGACATTTGTTGTCCATATGTTATTATTGTCCAAGAGACTCCTCATTATGAGGTCATGATTGGCTAAGACATTGAAAGAAGTATTACCTAGGGCAACTTCTATCACAATCCTCTTCTTGCTCTCTGAAACTTCTTTAAATGTTATTGTTCACTGGTTATTTGGGCGCATCTTCCTTAAAAGGATTGTGACGACAGATGACCTAGGTAAAACTTCTATTGGGAGATTAGTGCAATAGAGAATCTGTGTCCCTTTCCTGAAACCTTCAGCGGACAACATAACAAAGAGTTCCTAGAAAAAATATCATAGAACAATTTGTGTAATGCCTTTGATGTTAGGCTCGAGGCTCTATCTTATCTCCCAAGAATATGGTTCATTCTCTATTCACATAGAAATTCTGCAATAGAAAATGGTACCCTCGTCTTCTTTTACAAAACTTTCTCAAGTCCTCATGCAATGATTTGAAAGTGGTACCCTCATTTCTTTTATAAGACTACCACGGCCTTCATGGAATGATTA
Organism: Cucurbita moschata; assembly: GCF_002738365.1. Taxonomy (NCBI): domain Eukaryota; kingdom Viridiplantae; phylum Streptophyta; class Magnoliopsida; order Cucurbitales; family Cucurbitaceae; genus Cucurbita; species Cucurbita moschata. The sequence continues at coordinate 609,887 of NW_019268593.1, read as the reverse complement.
TGCTACCTCGGCCTTCTTTAAATGTTATTGTTCACTGTTTATGGTCCAAGTCCCGAAAAAGTAAGTCTTTATGTCAAGAAAGGAGAGGAATCCTCGTAGTTTCCAAGATTTGAAGAGAATCATACATACATTCTTTGTTTGTTTATTCTCGTTGTTTCCTCTCTTTAATTAACATGTTATAAAGACACTGGTAAATTATAATTAAATATAGCTTCCTTATGGTAAATTATAATTAAATATAGCTTCCTTAGCTTCCTTTTTTTTTTTCTTTTTCGTTCCAAATATCCATCTAAATTACTTCTTGGTTCAAGGTTTAAAAAACCTATTTCAAATCTATTATATTGCATGCTTCAATTTGATATAATTGTTGGGGACATTTTGAGAATCAAACTCGAGACCTCTCGCACCCGAAGCGAGAATCATACCACTAGACCAAATGCCTTGTAGTGGATCTATCATTTTTAGTTGCTGGTCCATATCTTTTATGCGCCTCAATATTTGAAATTTATCCACATGTTTTTGTTTCAATTCTAGAAATAGAAATGATATCCATAGAAATACATAATTTTACAGTGCAAATAAGAAATACTCGTGATCAAGTTTTAGATAAAAGTAGCAAACATGTTGATAGATATAAAAATAAATTCAAGTTCTTTCTCTGGCCTAATTATCAACGGGAAGATTTTGCTGATTTGAATTGTTATTGGTTTGCTACCAATAATAACCGTCATTTTAGTATGCTAAGATTTTAGTATGCTAAGGATCCATATGTGTCCATGAAAATTAGTTAATGCTATATTTTTCTTATATTGGCCATAATATCTCTCAACCAAATGCATTAGTTGAAAATGTATTTAATATTTTTCTTTTGTCCTTTTCTTTTTTCGAATGGTCTTATGTCTCCGTCCCATTTGAAAATTGATATTTTGTTTGGTAATTTTAAACTCATTATTTTTGTTTGTTCATTCCACCTAATTTGTAAAAAAAAAAAAAAAAAGTCATACCACTAGACCAAATGCCCTTCCATTGTTTCTATTATTTTTAGTTGCCTGTGTGTATATGTTTTCGGCACCTCAATATATGAAATTTATCCACATATTTTTCTGCTTTAGAACCTACTACTATTGTCATTTTAACTTCACATAGTCTATCACACAGTTGAAGCAACATTGCCACCCGAGCCCATTCATTGATAACTTTTTTTTTTCAAAATTATGTGTTTTATCCTTTTATTAAAAAAAAAAAAGAAAAGAAAAGAAAGGAAAAGAAAACATTTTAATTTTAAGCAAAATTTCACACCAAACTAAGTTTTTGAAAAATATTTTTATTTCTTTATTTTTTCTTTATTTTAGTTTTCCAAACATAGATTGATCTAGAGTGGCTAGTTTTCAAAACTACTTATTTGCTACAATTGAACAATATTTATATTGTAAAATGGGATTAACTTCCTTTAAGTTTATGTAGTTTCTTTTTATTACTATGTTTACTTCTATCTCATGTTACTCCATCTGTATTTACTTCGTTTTATACAAAAGTTTACCGTAATTAATAAGTCCATGTGCTTAATACATTCCATACAAAAATAAACTTGTTTGTACGAGGATAAATTACAATGAATACTGAGAAAAGAAATCCCAAAAAATAAGTAGAAGGTTGAGAATTTCACTCAACCACAATTCTATCATAAGAATGGCATGAAACTTGCATAGATGATGCTTGAATTTTGAAGGGGAACTTTTCAACTTGAGAGATCAATTTCATTCATCACAAATCTGATTTTTACATAATAATTTGTGGGTATTTATAGTCTCCCACAAAATAAGTTAGTGGCCGGGATTTAATCTCGATCCCCTTAAATCTCCAAAAAAAAAAATAAATAAATAAAAATAAAAATAAAAATAAAAATAAAAATAAAAAAAAAAAAAAAAAACAAAGTCAATTTGACAATTCTACCACTACAAACTTTATGAAATTAAAAATAAATAAAGTTTTCTAACAACTCATGTAATGATGCTTGCAACTTCATTTGCTCCTTCAACAGTGTAAATATTCACTTCTGAAGCTCCAAATGATCCTTTCTCAATCTAATAAGCTTGTAACACATGAAATAATAGTTGAACCAAGCCTATCCAATTTTGTAGATGAAGAATGAATGCTTGTTGAATCTTCTTGGCCTTGGATCGTGTAATAGGTCTAGTTGAAACATTTGGAACACCGTGATCCATATCATCTTCCCCCTCTTCAAAAGGATTCGTCTTCGAATCAGAAAATCATCACCTACATCAAAAGGACTCAAGTCAGCAACATTGAAAGTAGAATGTGCTGAAAATTCTCATGGAAGATCATTTTATATGCATTGTTATTAATTCTTTCAAGGACTTGATAAGTATCATCCCTCCTGGATGTAACTTTGTCTTCCTTTGAGATGGGAATCACTCCTTGCGAAAATGTATCCAAACCCAGTTATCGGGTTGAAAAATGATTTCATTCAGTCATTTGTTAATTCTTGAAGAAACATTGAAATTTTGTTTCTCAATTGTCTACTTCTCCTCTTTATGAGTGATTATTTTTTTTTTTTAAATTAGTTGACTATTTAATCTAAATTTAGTGATTATTTCTTTTTAAAATTTAAGAATTTTTATTTTCAATGTTATAGTCTTTACGGAAGAATTTTTATTTTTAATGTTAGTGGGGATAGCTCAGTTTGGAGAGCATCACTGAAGATCTGAAAGTCACGTGTTTGATCCACGTTCACCCCACCTAATTCAAGTCGACTAACTTGCATAACCTGAATATTCAATCTAAAATGAGTGATTATTTCTTTTTAAAATTACTCGACTATTTAATCTAAATTTAGTGATTATCTCTTTTTAAAATTTTAGACATTCACCGCACATGATTCAAGTAGTATAACTTACTATCTTATCTAAATTTAGAGTTCATTTATTTTTAAAATTTCAATGAATTAGCCTAAATAATTTTACTGATGGCTGAATTGGGAGTGAGAGTGGGTCTGTACATCTAAAGATAGCGTGGATTCCTAATTCTTTATTTGACTATAAATGCTCTATAAGAATTCTTTATTTGATTATAAATGCTCCATAAGACATTTAATAAAATGACTCATTTTATTGCATGGAACAAAAAAATTGATGTTCGTGTAGAATTGTCAATACATTCTACTTTCAATGTTGCTAAGTTGAGTCCTTTTGATGTAAGTGATGATTTTTCTGATTCGAGGACGAATCTTGAAGAGGGGGATGATGATAAGAATCACGGTGTACATTCTACTTTCAATGTTGCTGAGTTGAGTCCTTTTGATATAGGTGATGATTTTTCTGATTCGAGGACGAATCCTATTGAAGAGGGGGTTGATGATAAGAATCACGGTGTTTCAACTCGACCTATTACACAACCCAAGACCAAGGAGATTCAACAAACATTCATGCTTCATCTACAAAATTGGATAGGCTAGGTTCAACCATCAATTCATGTGTTACAAGCTGATTCGTTTGAGTCAAGAGCATTTGGAGATTCAAAAGTAAATATTTGCACGGTTGAAGTAGTGGATGAAGTTGCAAGCATTATTTCATGAGTGGTTAGAAAACTTTATTTATTATTTTAATTTCATAAAGTTTGTAATGCTCAAATTGACTTCGTCTTGTGTCGAGATTTAAAGGGATCGAGATTAAATCATGGCCACTAACTTCTTTTGTTGGAAGACTATAAATACCCAAAAATTATTATGTAAAAGCATATTTTTGATCAATGAAATTGATATCTCAAGTTGAAACGATCCCTCTTATAGAAATCTGAGCATATCTTTGTCATTTCTAAGTTTCATGCAATTATTGTGGTAGATTGCATCTCAGTCATTCAATCAAGCCTTGATCAAGTTCGATTGTAAAGTGACTCAGTTTAGAAAAAGGTTCCAAATCTTGTTTCTCAATCTTGGATCTCATCATCTAATTCTAGCTTTATCTCTTGGTTGATCCAAATTTTGTATAAGAAGGTGTTAATTTCTTTAATACAAGGGTTCTTGCTTCTACAAAAGCTTGGCTCGTTGGGCTGAAGATTACGGTTGGGCTATCATCCTTCAACGGGATCTTCTATCCCCATGACTTGCTCTGATGCAGTCGTTCTTCTAACGCCAATGACACGTCCAGTTGTCGGGATTGGTAATGTGAGTTTGTAACCCATCCATTGAGGTTCTTGGAATGATTCTATAGCTTATCATTACCATGTTCGGAGTTGGATCATGGGTCTTGGGTGAAGGAATCCTTGATTTACCACCCTTCGAGTTGAAGGGAGTGTCATAAGGCTAATTTTTTTTCAATTGTTTTTCAATTTTATTGATTTTTTTTTGTGATTTATTTGATTTTATTTCAATTTTGTCAAACTCACTCAGGTACTCAGGTGTTCATCTCAATCATTTCAGCCTTGCTAGCGTTCAATAAAAGAGACCTTGGAAATACGTGTAACTATTCAACTCGATTATCACATTAACAATTTGAATCAAATAAAGTGACATTAACCATTTGAATCACCTCAACCCCACTCGTTGAACTTGACCAAATGTCTATAACATAACACTAACAAAGGTACAAAGTAACACTAACAAAGGTACAAAGTTCATAAAAGTCTTTTTAATCTAAAATACCATTGAACTTGACCATTATAGTGCCTCTCAAACGTAAAAGTTTAAATTGGGGTCTCCTTGTCAAACTCACTCGAGTGCTCATCTCAACCATGATGGCGTTCAATAAGAGAGACCTCGAAAATAGCCAGATTATCGCATTAACCATTTAAATCACCTCAACCCCACTTGTTGAAATTGAAACAAATATCTATAACATAACAGTAACATAGGTACGATGTTCATAAAATTCTTTTTAATCTAAGATACTATTGAACTTTGACCATTAAAGTGCCCCTCAATGAGGTAAAGTTTAAGTATAATTGGTGACAAAAAGATGAAACTATAAAATAAAAAGAAATAAGAAAATAATATTTAATTTCAGAGAATCAAACCAGAATCTCCTAGGTGAAAGCCAAATATCAAAACTGTTGGACAACAATGAATTTTTGGTGTAGTTGTCCTAAAGTCTTTTGTCTAATCTCTGAAGAGTTTTACTATGATGTTTTGAGTAATGTCTGACTCTTCGACAAGTCCTTTCATGTGTGTGATAGAGTTCTCAGAGTTACCGCGACGTTTCGAGCTGTTCGATCGTGTGGCTTTTTCTTCAAAAGGGTCAACATCAAACGTCAGGTCTTTGATTGGCAACCCATCTAGAGGAGCGTCGATTGCATCGATTCCATCAATAGTCTTCCTATGAGTTTATGGTGCATGACCCATTTTTTATACCATTCACCTTCGAGTGCCACCATAGTTTTGCATCGTCCATGAGATGCATTGCAACCAACGTAACTCTTGGGTCCTATGAGCAAGTTCCAGTAATCTTTAAGTATTGTTCTACGTCAAAAATAAAGCTTTTTAATTCCTTAGCATCCCGGTTTCCATTTAAGGGGTTGTGTTCTTGGATTTTAAGTTTGTTAAGCCCACATGAACTTGGCTTGAGATGTGGTTCTCTACAGCCCAACTTGTCAAACTCACTCGGGTGCTCATCTCAACCATGATGTCGTTCAACAAGAGAGACCTCGAAAACGATTGGATTATCGCATTAACCATTTGAATCACCTGCTCATCTCAACCATGACGTTGTTCAACAAGAGAGACCTCGAAAATGACTGAATTATCGCATTAACCATTTGAAATTGAACAAAGTATCTATAACATAACTCTAACCAAGGTCCGAAGTACATAGAAGTTTTTTTTAATCCAAGATAGAAACTGTAAAATAAAATGAAATAAGAAAATAATATTCCATTGCCTAGAATCAAACCCAGGTCTCCTGGGTGAAAGCCAGATATCCTGACTGCTGGACGACAATGGATTTTTGGTGTGGATGTGCTGAAGTCTTTTGTCAGATCGCTGAAGAGTTTTAGCATGATCGTTTGCTTAATGTCTAACTCTTCGACAAGTCCTTCCATGTGTGTGTTAGAGTTTTTAGAGCTACCATGACGATTCGAGCTGTTCGATTGTGTGGCTCTTTCTTCAAAAGAGTCAATATCAAATGTTAGGTCTTTGATTGGCAACCCATTCAGGGGAGCGTCGATTGCATCGATTCCATCAACGATCTTCCCATGAGTTTATGGAGCATGACCCATTTTTTATACCATTCACCTTCGAGCACTACCATAGTTTTGCATTGTCCATGAGATGCATTGCGGCTAACGTAACTCTCAGGTCGTATGAGAAAGTTCCTATAGCCCTCAACTCTCAGGTCGTATGATAGAGTTCTTAGAGCTACCGTGACATTTCGAGGTGTTCGATCGTGTGGCTTTTTCTTCAAAAGAGTCAACATCAAACATTAGGTCTTTAATTTGCAACCCATAAAGGGGAGCGTCGATTGCATCGATTCCATCAACGATCTTCCCATGAGTTTATGGTGCATGACCCATTTTTTATATCATCCACCTTCGAGCGCCACCGTCCATGAGATGCATTGTGGCCAACGTAACTCTTAGGTCCTATGAGCAAGTTCCTGTAACCTTCAAGTATTGTTCTACGTCAAAAATAAAGTTTTTTAATTCCTTGCATCCCGGTTCCCATTTAAGGGTTTGTGTTTTTGGATTTTCAGTTTGTTAAGCCCAACATGAGCTTGGCTTGGGGTGTGGTTCTCTACGACCCTCCTTGTCAAACTCACTCTGGTGCTCATCTTAGTCATCTCAGCCATGATGGCGTTCAACAAAAGAGACCTTGAAAAAGATCGGATTATCATATTAACCATTTGAATGACCTCAACGTCACTTGTTGAAATTGAACCAAATATCTATGACATAACACTATTAAAGGTTAAAAGTTCATAAAAGTCTTTTTAATCTAGGATACTATTGAACTTGATCATTATAGTGCCTCTCAAACCAAGTTCATAAAAGTCTTTTGAATTTAATAGAGTTCATAAAAGTCTTTTGAATTTAAGATACTATTAAACTCATCCATTAGAGTGCTTCTCAAACCTAGGTAAAGTTTAAATATAATTGGTGACAAAAGATGAAACTATAAAATAAAAGAAATAAAAAAATAAAATTTCATTGTCGAGAATCAAACACGGGTCTCCCAATGAAAGCCAGATCTTCTGTGTAATGTCTAACTCTTCAACACGTTTTTTTATGTGTGTGATAGAGTTCTAGCTACCGCCACGTTTCTTGTTGTTCGATCCTGTGGCTCTTTCTTCAAAAGAGTCAACATCAAACATTAGGTCTTTGATTGGAAACCCATCCAGAGGAGTGTCGATTGCTTCAATTCCATCAATGGTCTTCCCATGATTTTTTGGTGCATGACCAGTTTTTTATTCAATTAACCTTCAAGCGTCACCATAGTTTTGCATCATCCATGAGATGCATTGTGGGCCAACGTAACTCTCGGGTCCTCTGAGCAAGTTCCTATAGTCTTGAACTATAATATCAAAACATATTAACATATTTGATATGTTATATATTAAAATAATTGATGTGTATCATAAACATTAAATAAAAAAATATATTTGAAAATTAAATGAGATTCATATTAATAAAACATATATTATGATATTCTACGACGTTTTAATATTATTTAAATAAGATATTATATCTTAATGTATTAGGTATTCAAATATATAATTTGACAAATAAATATAACCCTAAGGTTAAGTAAAAAAAGCATCAAACCCTAAATACCAACATTTTAGGTGATATTTTGCTGAGGAAGCTGATAAGGTCTTCAAAGAGCATGTGGTCATGTCTGACATTTTAGGTTAACAACATGGTGAAAAGAAATTCTGATTCCCGTACAAACCTTTAAATAAGGTTTTAGAATAAATAAGATATCCAATCCAAAACAAAAATGATTTGATAAAAGGATTTTAGAGTCAAATGTTTTTATAAAAATCGACATGAAATTGGGATTTCGGAAAATTCTATTGTCCTAAAAGGAAAAATATAAAATAGCATTTATGTCCAATTTAGAAAATATGAGAGGAACTTCATGCCATTTAGGCTAAAAAACGTTCCATCCAAATTTCAGAAGATTATGAGTGATATTTTCAATCCTTTCAAAAAATTTCGATAGTTGATGATGTGTTGATATTTTCTAAAACCATTAAGATCCACACTTTAAATATCTACATACATTCATTAACTAATCAAAAGAAATCAGGTTGTTGTGTACATTCATCAATAGTTGTGTCCGTTTTCTTCGATTTTAAATTTGTTTGAGCCTTATTAAAACTCATCCAATGGTCTTTGTCTCAAACTTTGGTGATGACCTATCCTAAAAAAGCCAACTTCAAAAAAATTTTAGGTTCTCTCAATTACGTGTCTTTATCCTTCAAGATATCAGACACATTTACAAATGTCTTGATGAGTGTCTTCAAAATAATACAAAATCTTGATTTGTAAGGGATATCTCTACAACCCAAAAAAATCAAATCATTAGTCAAATAAACTCTCTACTTAAGTCTTATTGACCCAAGGGCAGATCTCATAATGAAACGTGACTCATCAAATATCGGATATGGAGGTATCTAAAATTGTCAAAGAGGACAGAGAATCAATTANAAAATAGTAAAAAAAAAAAAAAAAAAAAAAAAAAAAAAAAAAAAAAAAAAAAAAAAAAAAAAGTATTCTTTCCATTGGACTATGTGTACAAAATTTTTTAAAGAAAATTTAATTAACAAAACTATTAAAATCTATTCGAGAGTCAAATTTAGTTTTAAAAGAAGGGAATAATCTGGTTTCAAACAAAAAATAATTTTGCTAGACAGAAGTAAATTTTGTTGTGGTTTGATTTTAAAATTCTACCTATAAAAGAAGTTGAAGACACCTTGGGAGATTACCTATGGGAGAGTTTCTAACAAAGTCTCTCTTCTCTCATCTGTCTTCTCAAACTCATACTAATCCAACCAATCATTTGCATGGACTCAAAAGTTCAATTACCTATAAAAAAAGTTGAAAACACCTTGTGAAAGTCTGTAAGGATACTACGACCTCTAGCTTTGCAAAATTCAGCGTTGTTGGCGCTTATCAAAATCGCTGCCAAAATAAAGTTGAACAAGTGGTTCTATGGTGTAATGGTTAGCACTTTCGACTTTGAATCTAACAACCTGTGTTTAATTCCCGATAGGTAATCCACCAAATTATACAAAATTGGTCCATAGCCGATTCGGTAGGGTCATTTTTGGACTGATAATCTGTAGAAGGGGTCACTAAGGTTGAGATCATACAAAATGGGTCCATATCTCAATGTTAGAGCATTTGATTGCTGATCAAGAGGTCACGAATTCAAACATAGTTGGGCCCTTCTATCTTAGATAGAAATTTGTTACACTTTTTGGACCGACACTATGTCTAAGGGGTCACTAAGGTTAAATCCTACAAAATGGATCCATGGCTCAGTGGTAGAGAATTTGACCGGTCACCCGTTTGAACTTGGTTGGACCCTTTTATTTTAGACAGACACTTTTTTCACTTTTAGACTGACACTCTGTAGAAGGGGTCACTAAGGTTGAAATTATGGAAAATGGGTCCATAGCTCAGTGGTACATCATTTGACTGCAGATCAAGAGGTCATCAGTTCGAATATGGTTGGGCCCTTTTATTTTGGACAAAGCCGACCACCGAGTGTCTAAAGGAAAAGAACCATGTACTTAGAACCTAAGGGCCACTGTTCTCGGACAAGAATCAAGAAATCATTAAGAAAAGAGTGTGATATCCACAAAGCCGACCACCGAGTGTCTAAAGGAAAAGAACCATGTACTTAGAACCTAAGGGCCACTGTTCTCGGACAAGAATCAAGAAATCATTAAGAAAAGAGTGTGATATCCACAAAGCCGACCACCGAGTGTCTAAAGGAAAAGAACCATGNACGAACCGGTTTCGAACCACCACTGGTGTCTTCTCCACTATTCTCCGGCCTTAGAACGGGATTGTTGAATCTGGTGAGTGACTAAACTGAACCGGTTTCGAACCACCACTGGTGNAAATCATTAAGAAAAGAGTGTGATATCCACAAAGCCGACCACCGAGTGTCTAAAGGAAAAGAACCATGTACTTAGAACCTAAGGGCCACTGTTCTCGGACAAGAATCAAGAAATCATTAAGAAAAGAGCTTGATATCCAAGCACCCACTATGAACTTACAATTAGGCTACTGAACTTACAATTAGGCTACTTCACCCACTATGAACATGGTCAAAAACTAAGATTGTCCTAGACAAACAACATAAATGTAAATATATGTGTTCATTATATTTTATTTCTTTTTTCACCCACTATGAACATGGTCAAAAACTAAGATTGTCCTAGACAAACAACATAAATGTAAATATATGTGTTCATTATATTTTATTTCTTTTTTTATTTCGAGAAAACATTCTACTTTGTTTCAACCTCTCTTAACTTGCAATCGGTATTTTATTTCTTTTTTTATTTCGAGAAAACATTCTACTTTGTTTCAACCTCTCTTAACTTGCAATCGGTGCTTCGAGAACCCACCGAAAATGGGTCATGACTCTCTTTNTGAACCGGTTTCGAACCACCACTGGTGTCTTCTCCACTATTCTCCGGCCTTAGAACGGGATTGTTGAATCTGGTGAGTGACTAAACTTGGGAGGGATTTTGTATATGGGAAGAGAGTGTTTGTGAGAGGTTTTTTCTCAAGGCTTTTCACCAAGAAGAAGAAGACCTTCCATGTANCAACCTCTCTTAACTTGCAATCGGTGCTTCGAGAACCCACCGAAAATGGGTCATGACTCTCTTTTTGTTTTCACTTACTCCTCCTAAATCTATAAAATGTCTCCTATTTTTATTCCTAAGTTTGCCGGAGACATTGTTTGTTGTCGAGCTTGATAATGTGAGTTTGTAACCCATCCGTTAGGGTTCTTGGAATGATTCTCTAGATTATCCCTTCCATGTTAGGAGTTGGGCCATGGGTCTTGGGTGAAGGAACCGTTGGTTTACCGCCCCTAAGAGTTAAGTTGAATGTATTAATTTTATGTCATCTTTACCTGAGTTTTGGGATATTGTTATTAATGAGATTCAATCTAAGGCCATTAGAAAAAGAATGGTCAACATAAGATATTTGAAACAAATAAATATTTTGTCCTCTATGATATATCAAATCACTCATTTGAAATTCCTTAATAATAAACCTGAAGTCTTACATCTTTTATAGAGAAAAGTTCCTTAAATAGAAGTCTTATTAGATACTTCTAAGCATTTAGAGATCAACTAGACACAAAGATAAATATTCTAAAAAAAATTAGGGGTTAAACTTTTAGATAACGTAATTTAAGAAACTTATGATTTTTATATTATCAGCTAGGTCGATTCAATCTAGTGGACCTAAGAATTGAACCGAACCAAACAAACCAGTTAGTAACATGGTTTAGTGAAAGCATTTTCACGCAAAGTAGAAGCAATAATGGAGGGTTTGAAATAACATAGTTTTCACCCCTTGTTTCTCGAGTGAATTTTGAAATAATATAGTTTTCATGTTAAGTTTTGCACGGAAGAAAGAAAGACTGGGATGTAAAGTATTATATCAATTTGTTTGTAATATACAACAATATATAAATTAACTATAAGAAATATATAAAATTACATGTTCTCTAAGAGCTTCAATCAACATTGGAGGGTTACTTCTGTAACCACTCTAAAGGTGCTCAAGATCACAACGAGTTAGATAAAACAGCTCTAGAATTTTGAATCCAATAACTTGAGTTTTACTCGTGATAGGATCTCTCTTCTTGTGGAATCTGCATAAAATAGGAACAACCATTCCAAAATAAATTTTTACAAGGGGTTCTATGGTGTAGTGGTTAGCACTTTGGACTTTGAATCCAACGACCTGGGTTCAACTCCCGGTAGGGCCTCAAGAAAATTTGTGTTGTCGTTCTTAAGTTATTCCAAACTTGCTCCGCTTCATGCCTTCCAAACTTGTTACTTGTTGAACCCCTTAAAGCAACAAGCGAGAATGATTAGGTTGATAGCAATGCTATAAGTCCGATAGAAGTCCAAGCTAACATGAAATGAGAAATACATTCGTTTACGAAAACTAATAGATAGCGAACTTTTCAGTAGAAACTGAAACCCTTGGCTCGAGCAAGGTAGTCGTACTCCTACTTTTTCCGTCGGACGATAGAAAAGTTTGAGCTGAAAGATTGAATAGTACTTTTTCCGTCGGACGATAGAAAAGTTTGAGCTGAAAGATTGAATAGTACTTTTTCCGTCGGACGATAGAAAAGTTTGAGCTGAAAGATTGAATCACACCTGGTAAGAAAAGCGGGCTTAGCAAGAGGAAGCAACCCCGGTCCTAAAGAGGATACCGATACACATACATTCTCGCATGGAAGAACTGATGGTGTTAATATAACACATGCGGAAGCAATTTGGATCTTAGGAACTTTTACAACATCAATTATAGTAAATAACGAGCATGTTTATAAGTCTTAAAACTTAATGAATTTAGATACTAACCTTTTGTAGTTCAAACTCCTTGATACTAACCTTTTGTAGTTCAAACTCCTTTTTCCTCACGAACCGGTTTCGAACCACCACTGGTGTCTTCTCCACTATTCTCCGGCCTTAGAACGGGATTGTTGAATCTGGTGAGTGACTAAACTGAACCGGTTTCGAACCACCACTGGTGTCTTCTCCACTATTCTCCGGCCTTAGAACGGGATTGTTGAATCTGGTGAGTGACTAAACTTGGGAGGGATTTTGTATATGGGAAGAGAGTGTTTGTGAGAGGTTTTTTCTCAAGGCTTTTCACCAAGAAGAAGAAGACCTTCCATGTACCATGATCACTCTATTTAAAGAGTCATGTTTGCATGTTCATGCAAATTTGAGATCACCAAATTTTGACACTTAAAATTCCGCTCAAATGTTTGGGATTATGTGGCAAGCATGCATGTTTGAGTTAACCAAATTTTGACACTCAAAATTCCACTCAAACTTGTGGGGTTATTTGGCAAGCATGCAAGTTTGGTTAAACCAAATTTTGACACTCAAAATTCCACTCAAACTTGTGGGGTTATTTGGCAAGCATGCAAGTTTGGTTAAACCAAATTTTGACACCTCAAGATTCCACTAACATGGATTTTTCCATTAAATAAAGTCAACATTTTGACTTCATTTTAATTCAACAATTAATTTGAATAATGAATTTCAAATTAAAGTAACATTAAATGATTAATTAAACTATTTAATTAATATTTAATATTAATTAAAATGTTAATCCCAATGAATTCCGACACATAATTGGTTAAGATTTTTCAGATCCTCTCTTTTTGTTTAATTCGTAAATAAAACAAAAATGTAGTTAAATATATCGTATATATGTAGTGCATATTCCCTAAGTTGAATTCGAACACTTCGAACTCACTCATCACACTGTTCTATGGTTTAGTCCGATATGAGCTAGCAGAGGGACCTAATGGACCTATAGATCATGGGCTCCAACGATCCAAGATAAACCGGTTAAACTCATTAACCTTGTTAACCAACATTCATTAACTACTAGGACACTCCACTATAGCCTAGTAGATGCACTCCCCTCACTATAGATATATTTCTATCCATTTGATGTAACCATGATTAGTAAGTTGATCCTTCACAGGTTGTTCGTAACTAGAGCTGGGTCAATTTACCGTTTAACCCCTAAAGTTACTTTTTGTTCCTTATGTCTCACTGATCCTCTAATGAACAATTGGTTTGTGGTCCAACCAGTAAACCGAATCCCTCTCAAGCTAATGAGAGGGTGGGGCCCCTTGTTCAAGACCTGGAGTCAGTGCTTAAGGGAACTACCTCTCTTCTATCCTTAAAAGTGGGTAGGAGTGAATTCCATCTTGCACCCCACGTCCCTAGTCATTCACCAGTCTTACCCCTGAAATGGGAGGCCTATTGAGTCGGCGAACTAGAGCCACTCTCACCCATGCAAATCTAAGGATAATTCCCAATAAACAGGAGTTCATGGTAGCTCAGGATTAAAACCGAGTTACCTAGGTTATCGAATGAAAAGAAAATCAGTCTCAACAGTAAACGACATTATAAAGTGAGAGTGGTTTTCTTCATGGTCCAATCTTATGCAATACTAATTGCATAGGACGCCCCCACTCACATGTCTCCACATGTACAATTTAGTGATCACATTGTTTATATCATATACAAAAGTGGGCCGCACCCATAGTGTCCCCAGAATAAGGTACTCAGCCTTATCCTTATATTATAGATCATTTTGACTATATATACTTGAACTTGATCCACTCTTATGTCTCTACATATAGTTCAAGTAATCATACTATAACCAGAGTGTTCTTAGTTTATTGGATTTAGATTAATGATCGTAAAGTTCACTTTATTCAATAACAATCTTTACTGAATAAACAACAATAATAACTTTATTGAAAATAGAATATGTTTTTGTTTACAAACTATGAGTTTTAGGACATAAAACCCAACAAGAACCTAGCTGAACCGGATAAAGGGTCCTAACCTAGTCCGACTGACCTTCTTTGGCTGGCCCCGCCCCTCGTAACAAGGTCAACCCGTACGTGCTCTTTCCTTTCGTTTAGCGAGATAGCTTACCAGCTCATTCGGCTCATAGCAGCAATATGAAAAGCAGAATCCACGTCCTGAGTCGAGTCCGCATTGCCATACGAATCGACATCGGCCAAACCAAGAGCTCCTATTTTTTCTTTAATGAAAGAGGATCTAACACTTTCGATAAAACCAACCTCTTCTAAAGAAGGAGTCGCTCTGCCTTGATCACCGTGGACATATGCAGCTCCTGCTTTTCCTTTTCCTACCGTGAAAAGGAAATTTCCCTCACAATAGGCCCTCCCAGCTCCCGTACGTCTTTCTATCAATCGAGAGAGGTATAGAATAGTACAACAAACCAACAAGATAAGAATGGACTCGTAAGATGGGCGGTCAGGGAAGCGATTTCATTTGTGTTATCCGCCAAGGAAATGATCAAGGAATTCAGATCCTAAATAAAGTACTGTAGGCAAGTGAAGCTTTTGAAAATGAAAGCGTGTAGAACTCATATCCACTTTCTCTTTGCTTCGTAAGCTTCGAATTTGATCTTCCTTTCCTCTCTTGGTGACTGAGAGACAATTTAGGCCTGGTGTGCATCCGATTCAGTCAACAATAAGGTACAAAGCGGATTGATTAAATGGGCTTGAAGTTCCATTATCGTTAGGTCGAAGATCTCTACTAGGTTTAGTGCACTTTGGTAGTTGCGAATGTTGCCGTAATCGAATGTCTTTCTCATTCGACATTCTCTCTTACCAAGCACTCATACTCGCCAGGGTTGAGGAGACAGTCCGTGAGCTAATTGGGTTTCGAGATTGCGTATACACGAACAGAGCTCGCTTTCGACTTTCTTCTCGGCGTTTTGTGTTCGGTTCTAGTTCAGGAAAGGGTCTGATCTCTTTCATTGGAGCACATTGATGCTCAAGGAGTGTTCGAAACCGGTGGAGAGGCTATGATGACTTCAAGCTATTCAAATAGCATGACTGATACCATAAAGAAAGGGTATCTCAGTCACACTAGTGGAATAGCTTTCTCATAATAATTATCTCGATATATGATACCAAAAACCTACCTGATGACTGATAAGGTAAGGGGTTTCAAAAGACAAAAGAATGACATTCTACGTGTGATAGAAAAGGAGATCTTCTTTCTTTTTTTTTTTTTCAGTGTGCGCGGTTCGCCTGCCTTCCTGACCACAGATAGGCAATGGGGCTTTGCACTTCGGCCCCTAAGAATACCACATCAAGGTGACAGGATTCGAACCTATGGCTCTCTGAAACTTCTTCATCGGTTATTTGGGCGCATCTTCCTTAAAAGGATTGTGACGACAGATGACCTAGGTAAAACTTCTATTGGGAGATTAGTGCAATAGAGAATCTGTGTCCCTTTCCTGAAACCTTCAGCGGACAACATAACAAAGAGTTCCTAAAAAAAATATCATAGAACAATTTGTGTAATGCCTTTGATGTTAGGCTCGAGGCTCTATCTTATCTCCCAAGAATATGGTTCATTCTCTATTCACATAGAAATTATGCAATAGAAAGTGGTACCCTCATCTTCTTTTATAAGACTACCTCGACCTTCATGGAATGATTATGCTATGTTGATTCTTAGAGAAGGGAGTAGGAGTAAGAGTAGATAACTGTTTATGGTCCAAATCCCGAAAAAGTAAGTCTTTATGTCAAGAAAGGAGAGGAATCCTCATAGTTTCCAAGATTTGAAGAGAATCATATATACAAAAATTTCCTTTGTATATTCTTGTTGTCTCCATTCCATTTGAAAATTGATATTTTGTTTGGTAATTTTAAACTCATTATTTTTGTTTGTTCATTCCACCTAATTTGTAAAAAAAAAAAAAAAAAATCATACCACTAGACCAAATGCCCTTATAGTGGATCTATTATTTTTAGTTGCCCGTGTCTATATGTTTTCCGCACCTTAATATATGAAATTTATCCACATATTTTTGTGCTTTTGAACCTACTATTATGAGTTTACTTCACATGGTCTACCACACAGTTGAAGCAGCATTGCCACGGGAGCCCATGCATTGATAACTATTTTATTTATTTATTTATTTTTTTTTGTTTTATTTCAAAATTATGTGTTTCCTTTAAAAAAAAACATTTGAATTTTAAGCAAAATTTCCCACCAAACTAAGTTTTTGAAAAATATTTTTATTTATTTATTTTTTCTTTATTTTAGTTTTCCAAACATAGATCGACCTGGAGTGGCTAGTTTTCAAAACTACTTCTTTGCTACAATTGAACAATATTTATATTGTAAAATGGGATTAACTTCCTTTAAGTTTATGTAGTTTCTTTTTATTACTATGTTTACTTCTATCTCATGTTACTCCATTTGTATTTACTTCGTTTTATACAAAAGTTCACCGTAATTAATAAATCCATGTGCTTAATACATTCCCTACAAAAATAAACTTGTTTGTATCAGGATAAATTACAATGAATACCGAGAAAAGAAATCCCAAAAAATAAGTAGAAGGTTGAGAATTTCACTCTACCACAGAATGTGAAAGAGTGACTGCATGGCTCATATGCAATTCTACCACAAGAATGACATGAAACTTGCATAGATGATGCTCAGATTTTGAAGGGAAACTTCTCAACTTGAGAGATCAATTTCATTCATCACACATCTGATTTTTACATAATAATTTAGGGGCATTTATAGTCTCCCACAAAATAAGTTAGTGGCCGGGATTTAATCTCGATCCCCTTAAATCTAAAAAAAAAATGAAGTCAATTTGACAATTCTACCGTTACAAACTTTATGAAATTCAAAATAAATAAAGTTTTCTAATAACTCATGTAATGATGCTTGCAACTTCATTTGCTCCTTCAACTGTGTAAATATTCACTTCTGAAGCTCCAAATGGTCATTTCCCAATCTAATAAGCTTGTAACACATGAAATAATTGTTGAACCGAGCCTATCCAATTTTGTAGATGAAGAATGAATGCTTGTTGAATCTTCTTGGTCTTGGATCGTGTAATAGGTCCAGTTGGAACATTTGGAACACCGTGATCCTTATCATCTTCCCCGTCTTCAAAAGGGTTCGTCCTGGAATCAGAAAATCATCACCTACATCAAAAGGACTCAAGTCAGCAACATTGAAAGTAGAATGTGCTGAAAATTCTCCTGGAAGATCATTTTATATGCATTGTTATTAATTCTTTCAAGGGCTTGATAAGGGTCATCCCCTCTTGGATGTAACTTTGTCTTCCTTTGAGATGGGAATCACTCCTTATAAAAATGTATCCAAACCCAGTTACTGGGTTGAAAAATGATTTCATTCCGTCCTTTGTTAATTCTTGAAGCAACATTGAAATTTTGTTTCTCAATTGTCTCCTTCCCCTCTTTATGCAATGTTTTGATCCCATTTGCCTTACTGGTGGCTGCTTTACTCACAAACATATTAGAATGAATAGAAAGAAAATCAAGACGCGTAAGTGGATTAAATCCGTAAGCAACTTCAAAAAGAGAACAATGAGTGGCAAGCATTCGTCCCAAGACTTAATATTCTTACAAATAATAGCCCTAAGCAATGCTCGTAATATTCTATTAACCACCTCAGTTTGGTCATTAATCTGAAGATGACATGTAGTTGAAAACAATAATTTGTTACCCAATTTATGACTTAATATTCTTATAAATAATAGCCCTAAGCAATGCTCCTAATATTTTATTAACCACCTCAGTTTGCTCATGAATCTGAGGATGACATGCAGTTGAAAACAATAATTTGGTACCCGATTTATCCACCATACTTTCCAAAAGTGACTTAAAAATTTAACTTCCCTATCTTTTTTTTGTGTGCAGCAAACATTGGTAACATTGACTACAAAACTTATAAACATCGTAATTCATGGCAAAGGTCATATGGATCGTGATGAGCATTTTCTCTCGTATCTTGGTTTCGCTAACTAAAGTTTTCCAATAACTCCCAAACTTCATTACCTTATATAAACCTCTTGGGATAAGGATTCATATAACACTTCATAAAATAAGATCTACTGATGAATTTCATAGCATTTTAAGGTCATCTAGGTCATGAACCGAAGGTAAATTACCTTAGGGGCATTATGGTCATTTTACACCGTTTCTTGGTTTACCTACTTATCCTTAGCCAATGACCACCAAATTTCATATCTAACCTCAACATACTATAATATGCTCAGTATTAAAATTTGATAGGCAGCGGAGCTCATATAGTAGGTTATTTTAATGTTTCTTAAATCTCGAGCTATTTAATCGGTTCAGGGTCCTAACTCACGGTTCTTTGGGTTTCTCTTTCATATATCCTTAATTCATACTTGGTTTAGAGTTCATATGAAAATTCAAGCGATTTCTACAAGTATTTCTTAACAAAAAGTCCAAGGTGGCTACTTGCCTCGTCGTCGACGTTTGGGACGTCCATTCTTAAGCTTCCATTATCTGAATTACTTCATATTTCCTTCCACATACTCCTTATTGTGTCTATTTTCTGAAATCATAAGATTTTCTAGGAGAATCTGTCTAAAATGGGGCTAAAATTGAGAAAACCCGAGAAAAGGTAAAATTTTGAGTTGACTTGGATAGTTTAGTTGAACTGGCCATATCATCGTTCTCTTCCTCTGAACAGGAAGAAAATGCGCATTTTTTGCGTCGCCGCCATCTGAAACTTGACCTGTACAACCACATTTACAGCGTTTCTCTCCTTGATTTCTTTGTGAAACTTAAAGATGGGTATTACAAGGAAGGGCTAGGGATTGATTTGATACCTTCTCGTGGATCGTAGCCTAAGATATTCGCTTCGAAATTCATCCAAAATATGATTTATCGCTGGAGATAAAACAAAGGATTTCTTATTGGGTAGCCGATTCTAGGGGTTTCAAGGCCCTATTTCTTCATTGAACCTCTTCCATATCCTTTCTTCAGGCTAAAGGAATTTGTTTGGAGGAACGTCTTTGAGTGTAAGACCTTAATATCTAAAAATCATTCTCGGTATGCAACTCACTCGAAACGCTAGATTTTCGATCTCTTGGGTAGCTTGTTCTACGATGTTTCATCTCTCGATTCCTTCATCAAGTTTACTCAATTTCTTCCTCTGAAGCTAGAAGAATCCTTAATTTGAAGGAAAAGAGATCGTAGATAGGAATTCGACTCTTATCCCCAATTTAATTTCTAAACCTATTTCCTTCGATTCGACATGCTCTCGAGGTTATTTTTATTTGTGGTCTTCTATGGAAGCATTCCTTGGAGGTGCAGAAACTGATTGGAATCATTCTTGCTCGACGAATCATCATGTATCCTCGGATTGGATTTTCAAGTTTTTCTTGAAGTTCTTCAATGGCTGATTGAATTGGGGGAATGGTTTCTAGGCACTTTCAGCACTCTATTCCTTCATAGAACTTGTGGGTAATCTTGTTGAGAAACGATAGGAATAAGTTTGAAGGGAAATGGTGGAGGATTGCTCTCAAATTTGGAAGAAATCTGAGAGTAGGAGACCCGTAATCTAAACGCTTATTGTCTTCGATTTGGGGATCGACCTTTCTTGATTCTTATGCCGTATTGTTGCTCCTACTTCAGACGTTATAGGAGGAGCTTAAATCGACATTGAGAGCTCCAGATTCTTCGTTATTTAGAACTTTGAAGAGAAAGGGTGGAGGATTTCTCTCGAATTTGGAAGAAATCTGAGAGTAGGAGACCCACAATCTAAACGCTTATTGCCTTCGATTGGGGGATCAACCTTTCTCGATCTTATTCCATATTGTTGCTCCTACTTCAGACTATATAGGAGGAGCTTAAACCGACATTGAGAGCTCCAGAATCTTCGTTATTTAGAGATTGAACTTTCTGGATAATTTTTCGGAGATATCAACTCCGATCATATCCTTACCAACCTTGGCTTTGAATACTAGTCGTTGGATGTGATGATCTGTGCGTATTCGTTCTAGATCATATCAAATTTGGAGGAGATCCAACGGTTGAAATTTGAGTTCGAAGGATTTTTCTCGGATGGTCACGGTAGATGCTCTGATTCTAATTAGAGTGGCATTTCTGTAATTATCCATTATTCTAGAGGTATTTTCATAATTTGCCACTTTTTGAATATTTTATTATTATTTTTCTCGAAAAATCTATCATTTTTCTAAAAATTCCTCGTCATCATTTCTCACTGATTTTGAATCTTGAGATTCCTTCAAGATAAGGAATTACAAATCAGTAAAGATTCTTGATAATTGATAAAATGACTTTTTTGCCTTTTTCATTTACTTTTTCCTTTCCAATCCTTTTCAAAAGGCCTTTAACTCCTTGAAATCACTTGTTAGGGTACAAGAGTTACTTGACTAAGTCCGTTGTTCTTGTTTAATCCGTTAATTTTTTTTTTCCTTTCTATCCTTTGGGTCTTTCATGAGTGGCTTATTCTTATGGGAGCTAATTTCCTTCATTTTTGGGGTGTTACATATACATATTACAAACACAAAATAAGAAGCAGACTCAAAAGAAGAACAAAAAATACTAGATTAAAAATATAGGCTAGTCCATGGCCCACACTCCAAAGTCCACTCTCATCCACGACCAACTCTTAGTTATTTGAAAAAAAAAATGATAAACATGGAGTGAGTAAACCTTAGTAAGTAACCTACTAGTAGGTTCTTAATCGCAACCTTAAGCTAGGATATTACTTCTTGTTATGTTTTCAGGATCTTAGAACTTAGAGGTCATCGTGTCATGTATCATATACTGATCCTGAAAACCTTCCCCAAAAATAACCTTCAATTTTCTCCCCATGAACACATGAGTGGTGTCGTCATAATCATGTAGTCCTACTAGTAAATCGTGGTGCAGGACATCTCGTTTAACAGATGGGAAAGGTAGGCCTATCATAACATCTAGCTCATGATACATATTGCAGGACATCCTACCTAAAGAGGAATAGGGGCCTTTTAGTACACATCGTAATGCAGATAATGGTTACTTATGGGTATGGATCCTAGCAACTTATTTAGCATGTTATTCACATAGTTCTAGATACTTGGTGTATGGATTATTGATGAACCTAGGTTTATACATAATGTCATGGGTTAGACTTTAGGAGTTGAGGTTTTAGCTTAGGAAAACATTAGAGGGTAACCTAACGTGGACTAATTGGTGTGAAAACCTACTAGCACTTTGAGGACCTCTTTCCTTAACCAAACTAAACTTATGGGTAAACTTATTTAGAAGGTGCAGAAACAAGTTTGGAAATGAATAGTGGACTATAGTTCTTGAATTCGAGGTAAACCCATGAACACGACACCCCAAAACAAAAAACTTGTATCTCTCGATTGGGTACTCGATTAAGCTTGCTTTTTCCCCTAATAGTCTACCCTAATTCATAATTTATAGATGGATTTTCCACTACCATTGAAACATCTAGAATTTCTATAATTTCATTCTTGAATTTTCTGAATCTTCTGCCAGAAAAGTCTTCTCCTATCGGAGCCTTCCTTTTTTAAGCACCTTGTAATTCTTATTCTATAAAAAATTTAATGATTCGAGAAGTTTATAAAAATTAGAAAAAGTACCCTTTTCTCAATGTTTTTTCAATTTTACTTGTTCTTTGCTTCTAGATACAACCTAGTAGGGATTATACAGTGTCTCTTATTGGAGACCTTGAGTGTTGCAAATTCTCCTCTCCTTCGAAAACTTTCAGTCATCGAAATTCCTTATTCTAAAATAGGTCAGGGTACAAGGTTCTTATTTGCCTTCTGTTTCCCAAGTGTCTTCTTCTACTCTATGATTCTTGTTAGATAAAACCTTTGTTTTTTGTTTTTTTCCTTATTTAGATTCACACGTTTGCATTTAATTTCCCTTTGACCATTTGACAAACACGTCGAATGGATTAGCGAATTCTTAGACGTCAATTTTCTAGGAAGTGGCACAGATTCAGTTGGCCACTCTCCACCCATTTTTAGGATAGGTTGTATTTGTATTTAAATAGGAAATCTGTTTACAAGATTTCGCAACCGGATTTTAAAGAGCAGTCAAACTTTCAGTCCTTCTCTCTCTCTCTTATTTTACGCATTATCTTTCCTCCAACAACCTCCTGTCGACAATATCCTCTCTCGGTGATTTCCCTGACCGATTATCGAAATCCATCAAGTGGTATCAGAGCCTCGTTGAAGCGATCGGTAGTACACCATCACAGAAGAGCCAACCTATCAACAATCAAGTTGAATAGCTCAAGTGGTTAGAGCGTCGACCTAACAACACACAGGTCTCAGGTTCGAGTAGAAGAAAATGCAAAGTGCAAAAATAAACACATCGTCGTGGGGTCCATCTCGAGCAGGCTCGCTCACTCCTCCACGTCGCCAAGTGCCGGCATCTCCATCACCACCACGAAGAGGTCGTGGCCGACGCCGTGATGACGGGCGTCGAGTTGTCGTTGAGCGAGTGATCAGGGAGACAACGACCGCCGTCGTTCAGTACCCGATGTTGACAAGGTCTAACTACAACGAGTGGGCCTTGTTGATGCGCGTCAACCTACAGGCGCATGGGTTATGGCACGCTGTTGAGCCAGAGGAAGGAGAAACAATCGAGTACCGGGAGGATCGGCTGGCATTCGCCGCCATATTACGATCTGTGCCCCCAGAGATGTTGGCATCTCTCTCCACCAAGCGCACTGCGCAATCGGCCTGGGAAGGAATTAAATCCCGTCGGGTCGGTGTACAGCGAGTGCGGGAATCCAACATTGAGCAGTTGCAGAAGGAGCTCTTGGAGATCTCCTTTAAGGACGGCGAATCCGTCGATGATTTTTCAATCCGAATCACGGGGCTCGCCAACAGCATCACCACACTCGGTGGCAGCATCAACGAGACAGAAATCGTGAAGAAGAGGTGACCGGAAGACTGCGTAGCGTCGAGCAGCGGAAGAAAAATACCATTTCAGTTGTCGACAAGGAGGGTCGTCTACTCCTCACTGAGGAGGAATGGCTTGCACGCCTAAAGCTCCGTGACGACACCGGCGAGAGCAATGGCCGTGGAAATCTCGATGGCGCATGCACAGGAAAGAGGCGGATCAAAAGAAGGAGGAGTCGACTGATGACGGGCCAATCCAGTGCTCGTACTGTGGGAAGAG
The DNA here is from genome assembly GCF_002738365.1 of Cucurbita moschata. Lineage (NCBI taxonomy): Eukaryota > Viridiplantae > Streptophyta > Magnoliopsida > Cucurbitales > Cucurbitaceae > Cucurbita > Cucurbita moschata. The sequence continues at coordinate 586,129 of NW_019268593.1, read as the reverse complement.
AGGTCACCTGAGCAAGAATTGCTGGAGCAAGCTTAGGAACAAGGAGACGGCCGAAAAGGCCCATGTGGCTCAATCCGAGGAGGATGAGCCGGCCCTTTTCATGGTGACTGCATCAGTCCTACCTGACCTCAAACCCGAGGAAGAACTCCCCAAATCCACAGAGGTAATCGACGACGGCATAACTGCTCCGGTGAACGTCGAACCCGAGGAAGAACTCCAACTGTGCATAACAAATGCACCTGGGGAGCCAATTCGACTAAAGGAGGAGCGAGTGCTCGCTCAAATCGGTGAAAGAGGCGAGCAGCAAGAGCACCGGCGATGGGTCCTCGACACGGGGGCATCAAACCATATGACCGGGGCCAAGTCTGCGTTCTCCGAGCTTGACTCGGGGATTCGCGGGACAGTGAAATTCGGTGATGGCTCCGTCGTCGAGATCGAAGGGCACGGCACCATCCTATTCGTCAGCAAGGGAGGCAATCATCACAAGCTGACCGGCGTCTACTTCATCCCGAGACTCAAGGCTAATATTGTGAGCCTGGGTCAACTCGATAAGGTCGGCTGCCACATTTCCATCAAACGCGGGCTACTTAGGATCCGCGATGATCGACGACGGTTGCTCACGCAAGTTCGGTGCACGACAAACTGCCTTTACATCCTAAAGCTAGAGATAGAGCAACCAGTCAACTTCTCGGCCAGGTACCGGAAGATGGAAGACCTATTAGGGAGAGGTGAACCACCTGGACTGGCGGCGCGCCAACTCGAAGAAGAGGCGGCCGAACAAGAGGTGGAGTCTGGAGGACATGCCGCCTGGGACACCGAGCCATAGGGCTCAAAACGGAGCTCAAAACGGAGTTCAAACGAAACGAAATAAGGCAGATAGAACACAGGTTTTAGGAGGAGATTGTTAGATAAAACCTTTGTTTTTTGTTTTTTTCCTTATTTAGATTCACACGTTTGCATTTAATTTCCCTTTGACCATTTGACAAACACGTCGAATGGATTAGCGAAACGAAATAAGGCAGATAGAACACAGGTTTTAGGGGGAGATTGTTAGATAAAACCTTTGTTTTTTGTTTTTTTCCTTATTTAGATTCACACGTTTGCATTTAATTTCTTGTTAGATAAAACCTTTGTTTTTTGTTTTTTTCCTTATTTAGATTCACACGTTTGCATTTAATTTCCCTTTAGATAAAACCTTTGTTTTTTGTTTTTTTCCTTATTTAGATTCACACGTTTGCATTTAATTTCCCTTTGACCATTTGACAAACACGTCGAATGGATTAGCGAATTCTTAGACGTCAATTTTCTAGGGAGTGGCACAGATTCAGTTGGCCACTCTCCACCCATTTTTAGGATAGGTTGTATTTGTATTTAAATAGGAAATCTGTTTACAAGATTTCGCAACCGGATTTTAAAGAGCAGTCAAACTTTCAGTCCTTCTCTCTCTCTCTTATTTTACGCATTATCTTTCCTCCAACAACCTCCTGTCGACAATATCCTCTCTCGGTGATTTCCCTGACCGATTATCGAAATCCATCAATTCTTCCATAGAACCTTAACAAGAGGGATTTCCTTGTTTCTCAATCATTTGACTTTCTTGTCTATTATTTGAATCGGGTCTTCTTTATACGTTAGGTCATCTCTCAAGAAGAGAGTTTCATGAGCCAGTACGTGCGAACGATCTAGGGTATACTTCCGTAGTATGGATACATGAAAGATATTATGTACTGCAGACAAGTTTGGGCATTGCCCGATTCTATAGGCCACAGATCCAATCCTTTCTAATATCTCAAAGGGACGGATAAACCTAGGGCTTAGCTTCCCATTTTCACCCTACCTGAGCACCCCTCTCATTGGGTGCTACCTTTAGGAATATATGATCCCCTACCTACTTTTCACCCTACCTGAGCACCCCTCTCATTGGGTGCTACCTTTAGGAATATATGATCCCCTACCTACAATTCCATGTCCTTGAGCACCCCTCTCATTGGGTGCTACCTTTAGGAATATATGATCCCCTACCTACAATTCCATGTCCTTGCGCCTTAGGTCTGCATAGCTTTTCTCTCGGCTTTGTGTGGTTTGTATCCTAGCTTTAATTTTCTTGATTGCGGCGTTGGAAATTTGCACCAGCTCTGGCCCAATAGTTGTCGTTTGCCCCCTTCTTCCCAAAGGATAGGGGATCGAAATCTTCATCCATAGAGAACCTCGTATGTGGTCATTTGTATGGTGGCTTGGCAAGTATTATTATAAGCGAATTTCATAAAGGGTAGGTATTTATCCCAACTTCCTGCAAAATTCATCACATATACCCTCAACATGTCTTCCAATATTTGATTGAGCATTTCTGTTTGACCATCTGTTTATGGGTGGAATGTCGTACTACAACTGCGTACCCAATGCCTTTTGTTGAATTTTCCAGAAGCGAGATTTAAATCTGGCATATCGGTCTAATACTATTGCATTTTGTTGAATTTCCAGAAGTGTACCCAATACCTTTACCGATGAATATTCATTTTTAATGTTAGCAAGAGTAGATTAGTTGGGAGATTGTTAGACTGAAAATTTGAAGGTCACACGTGTTTTATCCTTGTTCAACGCACCTAATACAAGTTTATTATGTGACTATACAATCTAAAAACATAACTTGCTTATTCAATCTAAAATTAGTGATTATTTCTTTTTTAAACATAATGACTTAGCGGAAATACCTTTACTTATGAATTCTCATTTTTAATATTAGCGGGGATAGCTCTGTTGGGAGAGAGTCATACTGAAGACTTGAAGGTCACGTGTTTGATCTTCACGTTCAGCACACCTAATTCTAGTTGCATAACTAGACTATTCAATCTAAAATTAGTCATTATTCCTTTCTAAAATCTCAATGAATTATCAGAAATACCTAACGTGTTCTAGTTCACCGCACCTTATACAAGTTGGATAACTTGAATATCTTATTAAAAATTAGTGACTATTTCTATTTAAAATTTCAATGAATTAGCGAAAATACCTTTACTGATCAATTTTTATTTTTAACGATAGTGTGGATAGCTCAGTTGAGAGAGCGTTAGATTGAAGATCTGAAGGTCTCGTGCTCGATCCACGTTAACCACACATGGTTCACGTTGCACAATTTGACTATTCAATCCAAAATTAGTGATCATTTCTTTCTAAAATTTCAATTAATTGGCGGAAATATCTTTACTTAAAAACTTTCATTTTTAATGTTAGTGAGGATAGCTCAGTTTGGAGAGCGTCAGATTTAAGATTTGAAGGTGACGTGTTCGATCTCCTCGTTCACCGCACCTGTTTCTATTTGCATAACCTGACTATTTAATAAAAAATTAGTCATTATTTCTTTTTAAAATCTCAATGATGGATATCTAAATTGGGAGTGGGAGTGGGTCTATATCTAAAGATAGCGTGGATTCCTAATTATTTATTTGACTATAAATGCTCTATAAGAATTCTTTATTTTAATATTAGCATGGATAGCTGTAGATTGGAAGAGATGATTTCTTTTTAAAATTTCAATGAATATTTGACTATAAATGCTCTATAAGAATTCTTTATTTTAATATTAGCATGGATAGCTGTAGATTGGAAGAGATGATTTCTTTTTAAAATTTCAATGAATTAGCGTAAATAATTTTACTGATGAATTTTCATTTTAATGTTAACATGGATATCAAAATTGGGAGTGGGAGTGGGTCCATAGATCTAAAGATAGCTTGGATTCCTAATTATTTATTTGACTATAAATGCTCTATAAGAATTCTTTATTTTAATGTTAGCATGGATAGCAGAATTGGGAGTGGGTCTATAGATCTAAAGATAGCGTGGATTCCTAATTATTTATTTGACTATAAATGCTCCATAAGACATTTAGTAAAATGACTCATTTTATTGCATGGAACAAAAAAAATTGATGTTCCAGTAGAATTGTCAATACATTCTACTTTTAATGTTGCTAAGTTGAGTCATTTTGATGTAGGTGATGATTTTTCTGATTCGAGGATGAATCCTGAAGAGGGGGATGATGATAAGAATCACGGTGTACATTCTACTTTCAATGTTGGTGAGTTGAGTTCTTTTGATGTAGGTGATGATTTTTTTGATTTGAGGACGAATCCTTTTGAAGAGGGGGATGATGATAAGAATCACGGTGTTCCAATTGGACCTATTACATAACCCAAGGCCAAGAAGATACAACAAGCATTCATACTTCATCTACAAAATTGGATAGGCTAGGTTCAACAATCATTTCATGTGTTACAAGCTGATTCGTTTGAGTCAAGACCATTTGGAGATTTAAAAGTAAATATTTGGACAGTTGAAGTAGTGGATGAAGTTGCAAGCATCATTTCATGAGCAGTTAGAAAACTTTATTTATTATTTTAATTTCATAAAGTTTGTAATGCTCAAATTGACTTCGTCCTCTATGGAGATTTAAAGGGATCGAGATTAAATTATGGCCACTAACTTCTTTTGTTGGGAGACTATGAATACCCACAAATTATTATGTAAAAGTATATTTGTGATCAATGAAATTAATCTCTCAAGTTGAGACGATCCCCCTTATAGAAATCTGAGTATATCTTTGTCTTTTCTAAGTTTCATGCAATTCTTATGGTAGATTGCATCTCAGTTATTCAATCAAGCCTTGATCAAGTTCGATGGTGAAGTGACTCAATTTAGAAAAAGGTTCCAAATCTTGTTTCTCAATCTTGGATCTCATCATCTAATTCTAGCTTTATCTCTTGGTTGATCAAAATTTTGTATAAGAAGGTGTTAATTTCTTTAATACAAGGGTTCTTGCTTCTACAAAAGCTTGGCTCGTTGGGCTGAAGATTACGGTTGGTCTATCATCCTCCAACGGGATCTTCTATCCTCATGACTTGCTCTGATGCGGTCGTTCTTCTAACATCGATGACACGTCCAGTTGTCGAGATTGGTAATGTAAGTTTGTAACTGTTAGGCTATGGAGCCTGATACTTATTTATAGCTTGGTCAACGGTTATATCCGGTAAAGCTATATATAGTAAAGCTATATATGGTAAAGCTATATCCGGTAAAGCTATATATGATAAATAGCTATATATAGTAGATGGCTAAATCTGGTAAAGCTATATATAGTAAACTATACCATATATATATCTGGTTCGGTAGAGCTTTGAAAAGGTACTTTCTATTCTCTGTACTCTCTCTTGCTGTACATATCTGAAATCATCAATAAAAGTCCTTTTAGCCAGAGTTCTCCTTGCAATTTTCTCTATCCTTTTCTTTGTGTTCATCTAGATCGAGCGTGTGCATTGTTGTGCGATCCTAACAACTGGTATCAGAGCCAGGCAGAAGTCCGAGCCAGACGGAAGACAGAGCCAGGCGAAAGTCAGAGCCAGGCGGAAGTCAGAGCAAGGCAGAAGTCAGAGCCAGACGGAAGACAGAGCCAGGCGGAAGTCAGAGCCAGGAAAAAGTCAGAGCCAGACGAAAGACAGAGCCAGGCGGAAGTCAGAGCCAGGCGGAAGTCAGAGCCAGGCGGAAGTCAGAGCCAGGCAGAAGTCAGAGCCAGGCTGAAGTCAGAGCCAAGGAAAAATTCACCACAATCTGTGAAGATGGAAAGTTCAAAGATTGAAATTGAGAAGTTCGATGGATCCAATTTCGGTTTCTAGAAGATGCAGATTGAAGATTATCTATACCAGAAAGATCTTCACGAACCTTTGTTGGGGTGAAGCCGGATACCATGACCACGGAACAGTGGAAGCTCAAGGATCGACAAGCCTTAGGGATGATCCGGTTGACGCTATCTAGAAACGTGGCGTTTAACATCATCAAGGAGAAGACAACGTCAGATCTGATGAAGGCGCTGTCAAATATGTATGAAAAACCGTCGGCTATGAACAAGGTGTATATAATGCGTAGATTGTTTAATCTACAGATGTCTGAAGGTGGACGTGTTGCGGATGATATAAATGAATTCAATATGATCATAAGTCAACTGGGTTCGGTGGAAATTAATTTCGAAGATTAAATTAAAGCGTTGATTTTGATGTCATCCTTACCCGAGTCATGGGATACTGTTGTTGCCGCAATCAGCAGTTCCCGAGGATCTGATAAACTGAAGTTTGATGAAATTCGAGATGTAGTTCTCAGCGAAATTATTCGCAAATGGGAAACTGGAGATTCATCGGGCAATGCTCTCAGTGTTGATCGAAGGGAAAGAAGCAAATCAAAGAGCTCAAACAAACATGGGCGTTCAAAATCAAAGAACTGGGGAAAATCTCCAAACAAACCCAACGTAACGTGTTGGAGCTGTGGAGGAAAAGGACACTTTCGGACAGATTGTACAAAACTAAAGAAGAAGCAGAATCATAAATCTGAAGATGATGATGATTCTATATACACAACAGAAGATGCTGAAGACGTTTTAATCCTTAGTGTGGATAGCCCAGCTGAATCCTGGATTTTGGATTCAGGTGCATCGTTCCATTCGTCTCCAAGTAAGGAATTGTTTCAAAATTTCGAATCAGGAAATTTCGAGAAGGTTTATCTTGTCGACAACAAAGCCTTGGAGATTGAAGGAAAGGGAGATGTCTCCATACAAACTCCAGCAGGAAATCTATGAACATTACAAGATGTCAGATACATTCCTGGTCTCAAGAAGAACCTGATCTCTATTGGTCAGTTGGATAGCACAGACTATGCAGCAGAGTTTGGAAAGAGTTCCTGGAAGATTGTGAAGGGCGCCATGGTTGTTGCGCGTGGCACAAAATCCGGAACCTTATACACAACTGTAGAGTGTATAAACATGACTGCTGCTGCTGAGAGTGCTTCCAATTCAAGTCTATGGCACAATAGACTTGGACATATGAGCGTCAAAGGAATGAAGATGCTGACTGCGAAAGGAGCTTTAGAAGACTTAAAATCTGTTGATATGGGTCTTTGTGAGAGCTGCGTTATGGGCAAACAGAAACGAGTTAGTTTCACAAAGGCTGCCAGAGAACCGAAGAAAGTGCGGTTGGAAATGGTCCATACAGACGTCTGGGGACCATCTCCAGTTTCATCACTTGGTGGATCAAGGTACTACGTCACCTTCATCGATGAATTCAGCAGGAAGCTATGGGTTTACTTCATGAAACACAAGTCAGATGTGTTTACCACCTTCAAGAAGTGGAAAGCTGAAGTTGAAAATTAGACCGGCTTAAAGATCAAATGCCTGAGGTCTGACAATGGAGGAGAATACAACAAATCAGAGTTTATAACATTTTGTGCAGCTGAGGGAATTAGATTAATAAGAACAATTCCCGGTAAGGCAAGACAAAATGGTATTGCAGAAAGGATGAACAGAACATTGAATGAGCGAGCAAGAAGCATGAGGATTCATTCTGGAATGCCAAAGACATTCTGGGCTGATGCTGTGAACACAGCAGCATATTTGATTAATAGAGGGCCGTCAGTATCCTTTAAGTTCAAATTGCCCGAAGAAGTATGGACAGGAAAAGAACTCAAGTACTCTCACTTGAGAACCTTTGGTTGTACTGCGTATGTCCATGTTGATTCAGAGAAGAGAGATAAGCTTGATGCTAAGGCCGTGAAATGATACTTCATAGGCTATGGCTCTGACATGTTTTGGTACATGGTTGGGATGAGAAAAATATGAAGATCCTAAGACACTGTGATGTGACCTTTGATGAAAATGTCATGTACAAGGACAGAGAGAAGATAACTCTGAGACTACGAAGCAAGTGGGATTGAACTTGAGTGGCAAGAAAATTCACGCAGTGATGGTACAACAGAAGCTCAAGAAACTCCTGATCCTATTGCTGAAACACCAGAGGTGAAGCAAGTGGGAGTTGATGTTGAGTTGCTCAATGATTCACAGAGTGATGTTGTAGTGGATACTCAAGAAACTTCTGAGACTCTTGCTGAGAAATCAGAGGTGAAACAAGTGGGAGTTGATGTTGAATTGCTCAAAGATTCACAGAGTGATGTTGTAGCGGATACTCAAGAAACTCTTGAGACTCTTGCTGAGAAATCAGAGGTGAAGCAAGTGGGAGTTGAGGTTGAGTTGCTAAAAGATTCATATAGTGATGTAGCAGATACTCAAGAAACTCCTGAGACTCATGCTGTTGGCGAGGAACCCAGTCTATCATTCAAAACACAGAAGGCGATACCATTTCACTCGGAGGTTGGTTGAAGATGGTGATGTGTTTTGAAAAGATAGAGGGTGCAAAGAATCCTGCAAACATGTTGACAAAATGTGTTGATGTTGGGATATTGAGGTTGTACAAAACCTCAATTGGTATGATGTAGTGAAGATGTTCATGGTCGTTTGAGAGTGAAATTCTTGGTTGACTAGATCAGTCTCCAAGTGGGAGAATTGTTAGGCTATGGAGCCTGATACTTATTTATAGCTTGGTCAACGGTTATATCCGGTAAAGCTATATTTGGTAAAGCTATATATAGTAAAGCTATATATGGTAAAGCTATATCCGATAAAGCTATATATGGTAAATAGCTATATATAGTAGATGGCTAAATCTGGTAAAGCTATATATAGTAAACTATACCATATATATATATCTGGTCCGGTAGAGCTTTGAAAATGTACTTCTCTATTCTCTGTACTCTCTCTTGTTGTACATACCTGAAATCATCAATAAAAGTCCTTTTAGCAAGAGTTCTCCTTGCAATTTTCTCTATCCTTTTCTTTGTGTTCATCTAGATCGAGCGTGTGCGTTGTTGTGCGATCCTAACAGTAACCCATCCAATGAGGTTCTTGGAATGATTCTATAGCTTATCATTTCCATGTTGGGAGTTGGATCATGGGTCTTGGGCGAAGGAATCCTTTATTTACCGTCCTTCGAGTTGAAGGAAGTGTCATAAGGCTAATTTTTTTTCAATTTTTTTTTATCTATTTTATTGATTTTTTTTAGTGATTTTATTTGATTTTATTTCAATTTCGTCAAACTCACTCACGTGCCCATCTCAATCATTTCAGTCTTGTTGGCGTTCAATAAAAGAGACCTTGGAAATAACCTGTAACTATTCAACTGGATTATCACATTAACAATTTGAATCAAATAAAGTGGCATTAACCATTTGAATCACCTCAACCCCACTTTTGTTGAACTTGACCAAATGTCTATAACATAACACTAACAGAGGTACAAAGTAACACAAACAAAGTTATAAAGTAACACTAACAAAGGTACAAAGTTCATAAAAGTCTTTTTAATCTAAAATACCATTGAACTTGACCATTATAGTGCCTCTCAAACGTAGGTAAAGTTTAAATTCGGGTCTCCTTGTCAAACTCACTCGGGTGCACATCTAAACCATGATGGCGTTCAACAAGAGAGACCTCGAAAATAGCCGGATTATCGCATTAACCATTTGAATCACCTCAACCCCACTTGTTGAAATTGAAACAAATATCTATAACATAACACTAACATAGGTACAATGTCCATAAAAGTCTTTTTGATCTAACATACTATTGAACTTGACCATTACAGTGCACTCAAAATGAGGTAAAGTTTAAATATAATTGGTGACAAAAGATGAAACTATAAAATAGAAAGAAATAAGAAAATAATATTCAATTTCAGAGAATCAAACCAGAATCTCCTAGGTGAAAGCCAAATATCCAAACCGTTGGACAACAATGAATTTTTGGTGTAGTTGTCCTAAAGTCTTTTGTCTAATCGCTGAAGAGTTTTACTATGATGTTTTGGGTAATGTCTAACTCTTCGACACGTCCTTTCATGTGTGTGATAGAGTTCTCAAAGTTACCGCGATGTTTCGAGCTGTTCGATCGTGTGGCTCTTTCTTCAAAAAGGTCAACATCAAACGTCAGGTCTTTGATTGGCAACTCATCCAGAGGAGCGTCGATTGCATCGATTCCAACAACAATCTTCCCATGAGTTTATGGTGCATGACCCATTTTTTATACCATTCACCTTCGAGCGCCACCATAGTTTTGCATCGTCCATGAGATGCATTGCGACCAACGTAACTCTTAGGTCCTATGAGCAAGTTCCAGTAACCTTCAAGTATTGTTCTACGTAAAAAATAAAGCTTTTTAATTCCTTAGCATCCCGGTTTCCCTTTAAGGGGTTGTATCTTCCTCTTCAGTATTTTCATCTGCCGCTTCTATATCATTATTTTCATCTGCCGCTTCTATATCATAGAGTCAGTAAGCTTTTGATTCTTCACTAACTACCAGCACAACATAACTCAAACTCTTATCATCTAACTTAGTTCTCTGAGATGCCTCCTCTTTTTGTCTCTGAATCAACTCGAGCTCAGAATATTGTTTTTCTTCCTTCCGCTGCAGCTCCAGAACTAATCATCGTTGTGCTTTTTCTACCCTTCTTCTATGCTTTTCAAGAATTTTATCTAGCTCTTCTCTCTCTTTTCATGTTTGTTCTTCTTTTTGTCTTGTAGCAGTAAGAACGACTTCTTTCTCTTTCTCAAGCTGCACATCAACATCAACAAACAACTTCGTGCGACCTTCCTCTATTCTCCTCTGTATTTCTAATTTAGTCTCTTCAGAGTTTAGCCTTTCTCCAACCTTCTTCTGAATTAGTTTTTCCATCCTCCTAGCTGCATTTTCTTCTGAATTAGTTCTTCAATCCTCCTAGCTGCATTTTCTTCTGAATTAGTTCTTCAATCCTCCTAGCTGCATCTTCTTCTAACTTCTTCAACTTTGCTTCACGCCTTTTCTTCTCTTCTTCCTCTTTCTTAAGCTTCTCTATGGAATGATTCCGATCAGTGGATGCACAACTAGGACTGAAACTGAACGATTTGGGGAAAGAAGATAACGAGGAAGACCTACTTCTGCGTTGGCGGTTGAGGGAACTTGAACGGCTGCTTCTCCTGGAGTGGGTAATGGAATGATAGGGGGAAGGACTTGGGTCCCTTCTGCTTCTCTGACTATGGCGATAGGAATTGGAGCGGTGAGTGTATGATAGAGACCTTGAACCACTTCTCCCCATAAGTTTCAATTAAGTTTGAGTGGCTGCTACAGGCTGAGATATAGCATGCAATACGAATATTCGAATCAAAGACATCTTTATCTCCATGATTAAGCCTCTCTCAGGATGAAACACCTTGCATCTTCCATTTTGAAACAAAAAGGCAACCCATTTCCTTGCAATTTACCACTACTCAACAAATTGTTCCTCAGGTCTAGCACATAGAACACTCCTGTGATTATCATTATGATTCCATTCACTTCCAGTCGTACATTACCCTTTTCGGTTACAACCATGCTTGACATTCCCATTGAAAATGTCCTAGCTTGTGACAGTTATAGCACTCCACTATGGCCTTGTTGAAGGTTTGTTTGCCTCATCCCCTTCCTCTGCCTCTAAAGCTTCCACGACCTTGACTCCTTCCTCCATCAGACTGCACAAGTGGACTCTTCATCGACATACTTTTATTATGACACACTTAGAAGACTGCTGCTTCTAGTTTTAACTGGTTTAGGGCATGGCTCTGATACCAAATTGTTAGGAACAGAAAAAGAAAATTGGAAAGATCATAAGAATTGGGAGAAATCTCTCATCCAATTGAAGAATTGACTAAATCAAATCAAATTCAAATAACTAGATCAAATCTAATCCAAATAACTCAATCAAATCTAATCCTAACAGTTACCATATCTATTTGATATCATATTTATGTCTCGTATCTATATCTCATTTTTATTTTTTTAACTCTGAGATATTTTGCTTTTATAAATAGATATATTCACGAAATTAAGTTTAATTTATGTTGAGATGGAGAAAAAAAATTGACACTTAAAGGACGTTGATACTTGAGACTTTGATTCCTCTTAGTGTGAAGCTTGCATCTTGCAATTACTTTGATTCCTCTTAATGTGTTTCACTTAAAATTCACTCAAGAGAAAATAATCAAATAACGAACCATATTTGAGAGAGGATAACTTTTTTCTTTTTTAATCTTTGGGAAACGAGAAAGAATAAAAATTAAAACATGGCATGAATGACATCTTGTTGAATCTTTGTTTTGTTCTCCTAGATGTATATAAAAAAAATCATATATATTTTTAGATAAAAAATTTAAGATTACCTATTTAATAAAACTCCATCCAAACTTCTACTCATAAATTTAATTATTATTTGTATACAATTGTTAATATGTAAGAAAATACACGTATAGAATGTTTATACTATTGGTAGTACACTAGTCTCGGTTGTTTGACTAAAACAATGCAACCATTGTCCAAATCCTAATGATATAATTTTAGAGGTGGTAGATATAATTTAATCTACAAGCGTGGTGGTCTTTTTTTTAAGGACTCAGCCATAATGATATAATAATCCTTCAAATTCCCTTTCCGTGGGACTCAGCCATAATGATATAATAATCCTTCAAATTCCCTTTCCACGGGACTCAGCCATAATGATATAATAATCCTTTTATAAGTATCTTTTCTTTTTCTCTCGTACCCACCTTATACATAACATGTTAAATTAATTCATACTTAAAAAAATAATTTCTCTCTTTTAGAGATGCGAGGTATCGATCCCCATACCTCTCGCATGCTAAGCGAGTGCTCTACCATCTGAGCTACATCCCCACAATTTTTGCATCACAAAACCCTAAATTTCCCATCATCAATAATAGTGAAAATGAAGAAATATTGCTACCCAACATATCATGAATAGGAAAAAATTGAAAAGAAATAATATATTTAATAATAAATAGTCTTATTTTTGGAGATGCGGGATATCGATCCCGCATACCTCTCGCATGCAAAGCAAGCGCTCTACCATCTGAGCTACATCCCCATGATTTTTACATCATAAAACCCTAAATGTCCCATCATCAATAATAATGAAAATAAAAAAATATCAAAATATTAATAACAAATAGTTTGGTTTGATGATGCGGGGCATCGATAATTGTGAAAATGAAAAAATATAATAACAAATTAAATACTTTCTTTTGGAGAGGTGGGTTATCAATCCCCGTACAACTCGCATGCAATGCGAGCGTTCTACCATCTAAGCTATATCTCTACAATTTTTACGTCACGAAACCCTAAGCGTCTCGTCATGAATAATATCGCAAGGTATCGATCTCTGTATCTCATTATGTCATAAATAAGGAAATATTGAATTGAAATAAAATTGTAATAACGAATAGTTTCTTTTGGAGATGCAAGGTATCGATCCCTGTATCTCTCCCATGCTACATTCCCACGATTTTACATAAAAAAACTCTAAACTTCCCATCAAAAATGAAAAACTATCCCCGCTCATTATGTCGTAAATAAGGAAAAATTTAAAAGAACTAGTATACTTAGTAATTGTTTCCTTTGTTGATGCATGGTATCGATCCCAGTACTTCTCACATGGGATGCAAACGCTCAACCATCTAAGCTATATCCTCAAAATTCTTACATCACAAAATCCTAAACATCTCGTCATCAACAATAGTGAAAATAAAAAAATAACGCTATTCATTATGTCATAAATAAGGAAAAATTGAATAGAAATAAAATAGTAATAACGAATAGTTTCTTTTGCAGGTATGGGATATCGTTCCGATCCTCGTACCTCTCGCATGCTAAGCAAGCAATCTACCATCTAAGCTACATTCCCACAATACTTATATCAGAAAACCCTAAATGTCCCGTCATCAAGTGAAAATGAAAAAATATCTCCGCTAATTATGTCATAAATAAGGAAAGGTTGATAAAAGTAAAATATTAATAACAAATAGTTTCTTTTAGAGATGCGGGATATCCCCTTAACTCTCGCATGCTAAATGAGCTCTACCATCTAAGCTACATCCCCACAATTCTTGCATCATAAAACCCTAAATTTCCAATCATAAGCTACATCCCGACAATTGTTGCATCATAAAACCCCCAAATTCCCATCATAAGCTACATCCCCACAATTGTGTATCGATCCCCATACCTCTCGCATGCAAAGCGAGTGCTCTACCATCTAAGCTATATCCCAAAAATTCTTATGTCACAAAGTCCTAAACATCTCGTCATCAGTAATAGTGAAAATGATGTCACAAAGTCCTAAACATCTCGTCATCAGTAATAGTGAAAATGAAAAACTATCCTAGCTCATTATGTCCTAAATAAGAAAAATTGAAAAAAAAAAAATATATTTAGTAATCGATTCAATCGGAGATGCAAGGTATTGATCCCCGTACTTTCCACATGGGAAATGAACGCTCTACCATTTGAACTACATCCCTACAATTCTTACATCAAAAAACCATAAACGTCCCTTCATCAATAATTGTGAAAATGAAAAAGTATCTCTGCATATTATGTCATAAATAAGGAAATATTGAATAGAAATAAAATATTAATAATAAATAGTTTCTTTTGGAGATGCGAGGTATGGATCCTCGTACTTCTCGTATGCTAAGCCGTACCTCTCGCATGCTAAGCGAAGCTACATCCCCACAATTCTTGCATCACAAAACCCAAAATTTTCCATCATCAATAATAGTGGAAATTAAGAAATATGGCTACTCAACCTGTCATGAATAAGGAAAAATTGAAAAGAAATAATTTTCAATAATATATTTAATAACATAGTCTTATTTTAGAGATGCGTGGTATCTATCCCTGTACCTCTCGTATGCAAAGCAAGCGGTCTACCATTTGAGCTACATCCCCACGATTCTTATGTTACAAAATTCTAAACGTCTCGTCATCAATAATAGTGACATGAAAAACTATCCCCACTCATTATGTCGTAAATAAGAAAAAATTGAAAAGAAATAATATATTTAGTGATCATTCATTTGGAGATGCAAGGTATCAACCCCGTACTTTCCACATCATAAGTGAGCGCTCTACTATCTGAATTACATCCCCACGATTCTTACATCAAAAAACCCTAAACCTCCAGTCATCAATAATTGTAAAAATAAAAAAAATATCTACGCTCATTATTTCATAAATAAGGAAAGATGGAATAATATATTTAGTGATAATGGAAAAATATCTCCGTTCATTATTTCATAAGTTTAGTGATCGATTCATTTGGAGATGCAAGGTATCCGGTCTCCGTACTTTTCCACATCGGAAGCGCTCGCGCTCTACCATCTGAGCTACATCCCCACGATTTTTACATTAAAAAATCCTAAACCTCTCGTCATCAGTAATTGTGAAGATGAAAAATATCTCCGCTCATTATTTCATAAATAAGGAAAGATGTAATAGAAATAAAATATTAATATCATAGTTTACATATGTGTTATTTTAATGTATTTATTTACTTGGTAAATGTCTTTCATACCACTAGACCAAATACCCTTGTTATACCACTTGAAACAAGTTTTCGGGCATTTCAAGAATTGAACTCAAAACCTCTTACACCCCAGTGAGAATTATACCACTAAACCAAATGCCTTTTCTTGAACACCCAATATTTTTAGCTTCTACTCAAATATATTTTTCTCTTAGTAGTTGGAGGGCTATAAAACGAAAAGTTGAATTGTTATAATATACAAGGGTTATCAAATAAACCAACAACCCAACAAAAGAAACAAACTAATCAATTTTGGTTGGATTGATTCGGTTTAGTTCATCAGTTTGTTTGATTTAATTTTTCTATTTTGCCTCGTATGACAAGAAAATAAAGTTGTATTGAATGCACCTTAGTTTCATTTATAACAAACTCATATGAAACATAATTGCATTAATAGTACTCAGATTTTGAGTCTATAAGCATTTCATGAACTTCAGTGCAATTCATGCTTCATTAAAGATGAGATGAACTTTAGTTATGTAGGGGAACTTTAAATTGCTTCATGTGGAGCTTCAATTACTCTATGCTAGTTACAATCTTTAGGATTGACTAATTGGATAGGAATTCATGGATTTACTGAAATTTTTGTGTAATTATCAACTACAACTTATGTTTTCAAATTATTAGGACATAATTTAGGTAGTTATTTTTATGAGTCGTAAACTTGTTTCTTTGCATAATATGGATTTAGTTGAGCTATTATTATCGATAAGATGGAGAAAGAAATTGTCTTTGAATTGACTAATAGACCTAGGTTCATCGTTGTTGTCTTTTAACTTGTGATTTTGCAAAAAGCTTAACTAATATGAACTGTCACGTCACAAGAACTTTTAAATCAAGAATATACCCTACACATCATTCAAGGTGGCAATAAAATGGAGTTAAATTGAACGCACTTTAGTTTCATGTTTGGCGTGTTCAAGATAAAACATAATTGTATTATTGATATTGAGCCTGGAGTCTATAAGAATTTAATGATCTTAAGAGAAATTCATGTTTTATTAGAGGATACCAACTTTATTTAAGGTACTAGGAGTTCAAGAATCTCGATTTGAAAATGGTTAAGGAATAGTAAGATTTGAAAGTTTTGAATTCTAGACCAAATTTTTACCTAATTATTTCTTTTTATGACTAATTATAAATGAAGAGAATAATATTTTTGTAAAGATATATTTATCTCTAAAGCTTTCATGACGAAATCATGTTTAGACTAGCAGTTTAAAGTCAGGAGATGCGGTCACAGGTGTGATTATTTTGGATGGGTTCGTAATAGAACTTACCGTTGAGATGACGGAGCCTTCAAAGGATGAGCACTCACAGATGGGGTTGTTATGTAGCGTTAGTCTGTCTTTGTGTTTGAGTCTTTTTGTAATTGTATCCCAAACACTTTTTTTTTCTGTTTGGATAAATTTGAACAACACCGTCTTATAATTTAATTTTATTTTATATTTAATGTTTGTATTGTTTTCTCAATCTCATTTTAATTTTACACCATTTTCTTATTTTATATTAATTTACTTTTATTTTTATTTGTTTTCACTCTCAATTTTAGTTTCTATTTGAGTTTTGAACCCTTGAAATTTGGGTTGTGACACATTGGTATCAGAGCAGCCAGATTTTAAATTATAAAGATTTTTTCTTAGGATAAAGAGTCGTATATCTCTATGACTCAACTCGATTTCATGTCTCTCTGCGACCAAGTAAGCAGTCTAACCCTGTTTTGTAGTATATGATATGTGTTAAAACTTGTATAAATTTATTGTATGTTTTGATTTTCGTAGTAGTTATAAAATGTCCTTGGACGTTAAAGAGTGAACGTTAACTATATAAGACAATAGTGGATCAACGTTATAGTGTCTAGATATGGTGAGGAGGAAAAGAGTGGCATGAGATATCTGACTAGCCTTAGGAAAACAGAGAGTTGTCGTTGCACAGTGCGAGACATCTAATCCATGAAATTTTGGTACTAGAAATGAAGAAACTGGAGATGGTCCCCAAACGTCTGTATGGACCATTTCGAATCGCAATTTCTTTGGTTCCCTGGTAGCGTCAACCAGATTAACCCTACAGCGTGACAATCCTTGAGCTTCCACTCCTCCGTGTCATGGTATCCAGCTTCACCCCCAAAATGGTTTCCTGAATATCTTTCTCGTATAGATAATCTTCAATTTGCATCTTCTAGAAACTGATATTTTATCCATCAAACTTTTCAATTCCTGTCTTTGAACTTTCCATCTTCACAGATCATGGTGAATCTCTCCTCGCTCTGATACTAGTTATTAGAATCACACAACAGCGTACACACTTGATATAAATGAACACAAAGAACATGATAGAGAAAATGTAAGAAGAAATATTGACTAATGGTTTTGTATTAATGACTTCAGGTATGCAAAGAGAGGATATGGAGAATGAGAAATATACATTTAGGAAGCACTGACTAATGGGTATACATATGATTTCAGTTTATTATATATAGCTTCACTATATGTAACCGCCTATTATATATAATTATTTAATATATATTTCTCTATCAGATTTTTACTATAAATCATCAGCCTTCATATCAAACATTCTAGAGCCCAAATAGTCACGGATTGACATCCTGCTAGAACACAAAGTCATTTACATGTCCCTAGCAAAATGCCTAGTAGTAACGGAGTCTAACCCAACGATCATTCAGACAAACATCCATCAACCAAAAGGGGTGAAAATGATGACGATAGTATAGTTGAGAAAGAATCTTAGCCATGATGAATCTACACTTGCTGCCATTGTTGTATTTGAAAAGGGGGAGCTCAAGTGTGCCAACCTCAACAAAAACATTATTGTCAAGATTAGTTTTATGTCACCTACCACAAATAGATGTCATACAGCTCAACTTGAGCTAGTTGAATTCTACAAATAGCAAAATGGCATGTTCACAGTCGGGTTTATTTGACCTGCAAAGGCTCTTGTCAGTGATCACTCAAATGCTTGGCAAAGACACCAAGCCAACACCTCTACTGAAGAAGGGAGACAAAAACCAACCACTAAAGCAACACATGTTCACGCAGAAATACCATCCAGACGGATGAAAAGAAGGGTCGACCACGATAATTTCAAAGCAAATAGAGAGTTATGATAAGTTAAGGTCAGATAAACTTTGAGTTCAAAGCAACAAGAACCAAAGACTGGTTCGAAAATTCTATGGACTAGTCAAATTTGTCCACAAGATTAGGAAGACATCATATAGGATCCAATTGCTCCTATGGATACAGACTAACCCTGTTGTCCACGTCAGTAACTTGAAACGTTATTATTCCGACCAAGAAAACATCAAGTAAAAGCAGGTGGTATGACGTCATGCTAAGAAGAAATTGTTTCAAGCGAAGAAAGTAGGAAAGACACCAATAGAGAAGACTTGAAGAGTTAACAAACCGAGAAGTGATTTTCAACAGCTCCTAGTAGGTTGGAAAAGACTCCACAATACTGAGATCAGCTAGAAGCGCGTCGCGAGACCTAAAGTCAGCCTCATCCTACAACATTTAGTTTATGAAGAGCTGGTTGATAGAGATATTGGCCAAGGCGTGTTGCCTGTGGCTGCATGTTAGATGTCTCAGCTATTCTTGTAAACGATTTGTGCTTCATGGTGGCATGCTCATTCCAAACCTCTTTTACTTGCTTTCATCTTAGATAGGCCTTTACTATTATTGCTGTGCCAATACGGGGTGTATGATTAGTCCTTAAAATCATATCTACACCCATCAGAACTAAAATGTCCCAAAATGTACTATAGGAGAACGTGACCAGTTGTTGTTTCTTCACTTTTAGCTTATAACATTGCTTTATTTGAAATTATTTTTAACATATTTCCTCGCTCACGTTTTCTAAAATATTTCTTCTAAACGTGATTCGAGCATACACTGCTATTGTTCGTTCAGTCTAAATTTACTTGTAAATTGGATTAGAACAAATGTCACATAATCATTGTCTCACTACTTCAAGAGTGCGATTGTGACACTTGAAATCCGTTCAGTTGTGGGCCGCATCTTCTGACTAGTTACGTGAGTTTGGCCTGGAGAATACGTGTAGCTTGAAAAAAAATGGTTGGATGCGGACTGCGAATAAGGGTTGGGCCACGAAAGGTTTTTTTTTACTACATATGGACTTTGGGCTAGTGAGTCTTAAATTTGGGTTCGTTTGAAAAATTTTAGTTCGTTTTTTAGTTCAAACAAACCCAAATTAAACCTACTAGTTCCTTCTACCTTGCACGACTCACTCCTATTCTCTATTCTGCCTCTTCTTGCTCTCTGAAACTTCTATTGTTCACCGATTATTTGGGAGCATCTTCCTTAAAAGGATTGTAACCACAGATGACCTATGTAGAAAATTTGTACCCTCTTTCCTAAAACCTTTAGCGGACAACATATCTAAAACAGATGCGCTGACCAGACTGCACTACACCTCGTCTCACCCCCCAGGAGCATATGGATCCACCCAATCGATGAACACTCAAACCAAACTCGCCCATCCTTTTTGGCACAGGGACGCGAGAACCAATCCGAGTAATCTACAGTGGGGAGACCCCTTAAAGCAACAAGCGAGAATGGCTAGGTTGATAGCAGGGTTAAAGAAATGGTGAGTATGAAAAGACGTATTGCGTAACTGTCCCTGTAAGCAGCTTCATTCTTTCTTGATCTATAATCCGACTTTATGAAAAAAATCAGTCTTTCGGCTAAAAGTGTGACTGTTGGGTATGGATAAGCAGGACCTCTTTGTTCGGAGAAAACCGGAGATGTTGGCTAAGAAAGCTAAGCAGGCAAGTACAGGATGGACAAAATGCACATACAAATTGATTGACATAATCCCTCTCCCTCTCTCTTTGTCTAGTTGGCTAGTTGCACGAGCGGGAAAGCATATCAGGTAGGGAAAGAAAGGCTACTCGATCTCCTGTAAAGCCAACCCTCAATGGGGAGTTCACCAGGCAATGTTATAAGTCTGATAGAAGTCCAAGGTTTCGTCTACTACGGACCAGGAAGCTCTTGGAGGAGCTAACATGAAATGAGAAATACATTCGTTTACGACAACTAATAGATAGCGAACCTTTTGGTAGAAACTGAATGATCCCCTGGCTCGGGCAAGAAAAGGAAAAGGTAGTCGTACTCCTACTTTTTTCGTCGGACGATAGAAAAGTTTGAGCTGAAAGATTGAATCACACCTGGTAAGAAAGGCGGGCTTAGCAGGTTTCTCCAAACGTATAAACAAAAAGAGGAAGCAACCGATCCTAAAGAGGATGCTGATACCCATATATTCTCGCATGGAAGAACCTAGCTGAACCGGATCAAGGGTCCTAACTTAGTCTGACTGACCTTCTTTGGCTGGCCCCCGCCCTTGTAACAAGGTCAACTCGTACGTGCTCTTTCCTTTCGTTTAGCGAGATAGCTTACCAGCTCTTTCGACTCATTGTTAGGATCGATACCAGTTGTTAGGATCGCACAACAACGCACACGCTCGATCTAGATGAACACAAAGAGAAGGATAGAGAGAAGTTGCAAGGAGAACTCTGGCTAAAAGGATTTTTTATTGATGACTTCAGGCATGTACAACAAGAGAGTACAGAGAATAGAAAAGTACATCTACAAAGCTCTACCGGACCAGATATATATATGGTATAGTTTACTATATATAGCTTTACCAGATTTAGCCATCTACTATATATAACTATTTACCATATATAGCTTTACCGGATATAGCTTTACCATATATAGCTTTACTATATATAGCTTACCAAATATAGCTTTACCGGATATAACCGTTGACCAAGCTATAAATAAGTATCAGGCTCCATAGCCTAACAATCATAGCAGCAGTATGAAAAGCAGAATCCTCATCCTGAGTCGAGTCCGCATTGCCATACGAATCGACATCGGCCAAACTAAGAGCTACTATTTTTTCTTTAATGAAAGCGGATCTAACAGTTTCGATAAAACCAACCTCTTCTAAAGAAGAAGTCGCTCTGCCTTGATCACCGTGGACATATGCAGCTCCCGCTTTATCTTTGCCTACCGTGAAAAGGAAAGTTCCCTCACAATAGGCCCTCCCAGCTCCCGAACGTCTTTCTATCAATCGAGAGAGGTATAGAATAGTACAACAAACCAACAAGACAAGAATGGACTCATATGATGGGGGGTCAGGGAAACGATTTCATTTGTCTTATTCGCCAAGGAAATGATCAAGGAATTCAGATCCTGAATAAAGTACTGTAGGCAAGCGAAGCTTTTGAAAATGAAAGCGTGTAGAACTCATATCCACTTTCTCTTCGATTCGTAAACTTCGGATCTGATCTTC
>NW_019268593.1:554281-563314 GCF_002738365.1 Cucurbita moschata | reverse complement strand
TTGTTAGGATCGATACCAGTTGTTAGGATCGCACAACAACGCACACGCTCGATCTAGATGAACACAAAGAGAAGGATAGAGAGAAGTTGCAAGGAGAACTCTGGCTAAAAGGATTTTTTATTGATGACTTCAGGCATGTACAACAAGAGAGTACAGAGAATAGAAAAGTACATCTACAAAGCTCTACCGGACCAGATATATATATGGTATAGTTTACTATATATAGCTTTACCAGATTTAGCCATCTACTATATATAACTATTTACCATATATAGCTTTACCGGATATAGCTTTACCATATATAGCTTTACTATATATAGCTTACCAAATATAGCTTTACCGGATATAACCGTTGACCAAGCTATAAATAAGTATCAGGCTCCATAGCCTAACAATCATAGCAGCAGTATGAAAAGCAGAATCCTCATCCTGAGTCGAGTCCGCATTGCCATACGAATCGACATCGGCCAAACTAAGAGCTACTATTTTTTCTTTAATGAAAGCGGATCTAACAGTTTCGATAAAACCAACCTCTTCTAAAGAAGAAGTCGCTCTGCCTTGATCACCGTGGACATATGCAGCTCCCGCTTTATCTTTGCCTACCGTGAAAAGGAAAGTTCCCTCACAATAGGCCCTCCCAGCTCCCGAACGTCTTTCTATCAATCGAGAGAGGTATAGAATAGTACAACAAACCAACAAGACAAGAATGGACTCATATGATGGGGGGTCAGGGAAACGATTTCATTTGTCTTATTCGCCAAGGAAATGATCAAGGAATTCAGATCCTGAATAAAGTACTGTAGGCAAGCGAAGCTTTTGAAAATGAAAGCGTGTAGAACTCATATCCACTTTCTCTTCGATTCGTAAACTTCGGATCTGATCTTCCTTTCCTCTCTGGGTGACTGAGAGACAATTTAGGCCTGAAGTGCATCCGATTCGGTCAACAATAAGGTACAAAGCGGATTGATTAAATGAGCTTGAAGTTCCATTATCGTTAGGTCGAAGATCTCTACTAGGTTTAGTGCACTTTGGTAGTTGCGAATGTTGCCGTAATCGAATGTCTTTCTCATTCGACGTTCTCTCTTACCAAGCACTCATACTTGCCAGGGTTGAGGAGACAGTCCGTGAGCTAATTGGGTTTCGAGCTTGCGTATACGCGAAAAGAGCTCGCTTTCGACTTTCTCCTCGGCGTTTTGTGCCCAGTTCTTGTTCAGGAAAAGGTTGATCTCTTTCATTGGAGCACATTGATGCCGAAGGAGTCTTCAGAACTGGTGGAGAGGCTATGATGACTTCAATCTATTCAAATAGCATGACTGATACTACAAAGAAAGGGTATCTAAGTCACACTAGTGGAATAACATTTTCATTATAATTATCTCGATATATCATACCAAAAACTTGCCTGATGACTGATAAGGTAAGGGGTTTCAAAAGACAAAAGAATGACAATTCTACGCGTGATAGAAAAGGAGATCTTTTTTTTTTTTTTTCAGTGTGCACGGTTCGCCTGCCTTCCTGACCACGAATAGGCTATGGGGCTTTGCACTTCGGCCTCTGAGAATACCACATCAAGGTGACAGGATTCGAAGCTATGGCACTCTGAAACTTCTTCATCATGAACCTATATGAACCTATGGCACTCTGAAACTCTTCATCATGAACCTATATGAACCTATGGTACTCTGAAACTTCTTCATCATGTACCTATATGAACCTATGGCGCTCTGAAACTTCTTTATCATGTACCTATATGAACCTATGGCACTCTGAAACTTCTTCTATCAGTTATGAACCTATGGCACTCTGAAACTTCTTCATCAGTTATGAACCTATGGCACTCTGAAACTTCTTCATCATGAACCTATGGCACTCTGAAACTTCTTCATCAGTTATGAAAAGTTATGAACCTATGGCACTCTGTGTAATGCTCTTTTTGAAGTCGGGCTCGAGACGATCTTTATTCTTCCAAGAATATGTTTCATCCTATGGCACTCTGTGTAATGCTCTTTTTGAAGTCGGGCTCGAGACGATCTTAAATTATATTATCTTGCTTAATTCATTTTGATATAAATATTGTTGGGGATGAGAATCGAACTTGAGAATGAAAAGTTATGAACCTATGGCACTCTGTGTAATGCTCTTTTTGAAGTCGGGCTCGAGACGATCTTTATTCTTCCAAGAATATGTTTCATCCTATGGCACTCTGTGTAATGCTCTTTTTGAAGTCGGGCTCGAGACGATCTTTATTCTTCCAAGAATATGTTTCATCCTATGGCACTCTGTGTAATGCTCTTTTTGAAGTCGGGCTCGAGACGATCTTAAATTATATTATCTTGCTTAATTCATTTTGATATAAATATTGTTGGGGATGAGAATCGAACTTGAGAATGAAAAGTTATGAATCTATGGCACTCTGTATAATGCTCTTTTTGAAGTCGGGCTCGAGACGATCTTTATTCTTCCAAGAATATGTTTCATTCTCTATTCTCATGTTATTGGTTCAATGTTTAAAATTCACATTTTAAATTATATTATCTTGCTTAATTCATTTTGATATAAATATTATTGGGGATGAGAATCAAACTTGAGACCTCTCACACCCAAATCGATAATCATACCACTTAGATCAAATGCAATTGTAGTCAATCTATAATTCTTAGTTGCTAGTCTATTTATGAAATTTATATAAGTTGAAACTATTTTTTTTTTTTTTTTTTTTCTTTCAAAATTTTGTTTTGTTTTCTTTTGAAGGGGCATTTCAAGAATTGAACTCAAGACCTCTTGCACCTAATGCAAGAATCATACCACTACACCAAATGCCCTTATAATGGACCATATATTAAGTTGTTTATGGAATTGTATCATCATTATTTCATTTATTTTCCTTGTTAATGAAATCCATGAGCAATTATTATTATATATTTTAAATCTAGACTGCTGTTAAATTATTTACATAGGGTTTACGATAATTACTGTAGAGAGAAGAAAAAAAAATAGAAGTAGTGTAAAAAGATAATTACTGTAGAGAGAAAAAAAATTACTGTAGAGAGACAAAAAAAGAATAGAAGTAGTGTAAAAAGATAATTACTATAGAAAGATAATTAATGTAGAGAAGAGAAGAAAAAAGAATAGAAGTAGTGTAAAAAGAATAAAAGTTATGTTCTAAAAAAGAAAAGAATAGAAGTAGTGTAAAAAGAATAAAAGTTATGTTCTAAAAAAGATAATTACCGTAGAGAGATGGTTCCATTTTTTAGACTCATCTTTTGATGAATGAACATAGGGGCAATTCCAAGAATTGAACTTGGGACCTCTCGCACCCTAAGCGATAATCATACCTTAGTTTCATTTATGACAAACTCATATGAAACATAATTGCATTAATAGTACTAAGAGTTGGAGTCTATAAACATTTCATGAACTTAAGTGTAACTCATGCTTCATTAAAGACAAATAAACTTTACTTAAGTAACTGGAACTTTAAATTACTTCATGTGGAGCTTCAATTACTCTATGTTAGCTACTATCTTTAAGATTTATTAATTGGACACGAGTTCTTAGATTTAGGGGATTGTTTTATGTAATTTTCAACTACAACTTATGTTTTCAAATTTTTAGGTCATAATTTAGGTAGTGGTCATATATTATGGATGAACACTAGAATTTCTATCCCGTTCACCACAACTACTCTATTTTTTATTTGAAGGCTATAATTGTCATCTATGTTGTATGGCAATAAAATTTGTTTAGATGAAATTTTAGTTAAAGTTGCATATTTTACTTCTTGCGAGTAAAAAATTTGTTTCTTAGCATAATATGAATTTAGTTGCAGAGTTATTAGGAATAAGATGGAGAAAGAAATTTTCTTTAAAATAATAAATAGACCCAAGTTCATCTTTGTTGTTGTCTAATTGTGATTTTGCAAAAAGCTTAACTAATAAGAAATATCAAGGTAAATCAAGAATATATCGTACACATCATTCAAGATGACAATAAAATGGAATTAAATTGAACGCAGTTTTAGTTTCATGTTAGTAGGTTCAAGATGAAGCATAATTTTATTGATGATATTAAAGAGAAATTCGTGTTTTATTGGAAGAGACCAACTTCATTTAAGGTACTAGGAGTTTAAACTACTTCCATTGTAATTTCAATCACTCCACAATGATTACAAATTTAGGGTTGGCTACTTGGACATCAATTATCAAGTTTAGGTTATAATTTAGGTAGTAGCCATTATAATATTAACGAGCATAAGAGATACAATTCTTCCATGGACCATATGTGTTATAGTTAAATGAATATATATATATTATGTATGTCGAGGTTTGAGTAAAGCACAAAGTAGTAAGGAACACCATTGTCAACTCTAGAGCCACCCACAACTCATGATGGAGACCGATGCAAAATATTTTAACATCCTTTGGCATCAAGATACAGGAAAGATGAACGCCATCAAATTGGAAGCTTTACCTATCTTAAGAGTCACAATGAGAACTCTAATCAAGCTGAAGCCTTGGACTAGGCAAATTGTTTAGTGATAGTTGAAATGGATGACTTCGAAGTCGTGTCAGGAATGGATGTCCTGCTGAAACACAAAGTCAGTACATGCCCCTAGAAAAATATCTAGTAGTAATGGAGTCTAATCTGACGATCATTAAAAAAAACATCCATCACCCAAGAGGGTTGAAAATGATGTCGATACTATAGTAGAGAAAGAATCATAGCCATGATTAATCTATGCTTGCTGCTATTGTTGTAATTGAAAAGGGGAGCTCGAGTGAGCCAACGTCAATAGAAACCTTGTTGCCACTACATGAACACCACGACGCAAACATGGTCATATAATGGATTTATCCCCACCAAGAGAGACAAAAACAAGGTCAGATACTGAAGAAGGGAGACAGAAACAAACCACTAAAGCAACACATGTTCACAAAGAAATATCATCTAGACGGATGAAGAGAAGGGTCAGTCGGAAGCGTCAACCACAATAATTTCAAGAAAAATAAAGAGTTCATATAAGTTAAGTTCAGATCTTCGAGTTCAAAGCAACAAGAACCAAAGACTGGTGTGAAAATACTATGGACTAGTTAAAGTTATCCATAAGATTACGAAGACATCATATAGAATCCAATTGCTCTTATGGATGCGGACTAAACTTGTTGTCCACATTAGTAACTTGAAACGTTATTATTTCGACCAAAAAGACATCAAGCAGAAGCAGGTGGTATGACGTCATACAAATAAGAAAAAGTTTCAAGCGAAGAAAGTAGGAAAGACATGAATAGAGAAGACATGAAGACTCAACAAACAGAGAAGTGATTTTCAACAGCACCTAGTAGGTTGGAAGAGACTCCTCATTATGAGATCAGCTGGAAGCACATTGAGAGACCAAAAGTCAGCCTCATCCAATAAATTGTGTTGGGGCAGATGGCACAGTCATGATTGCCCAAGGCATGTTGCCTGTGGTTGCATGTTGCATGTTGCATGTCTCAACAATTCTTGTAAACGATTTGTTGTCCAAGGTGGTTATTTGGGCAATGTTATTGTTTACCGATTATTTGGGTGACACGCCTTGAGCAATCATGACCGTCACAATTGGCTAAGACATTTGTTGTCCAAGAGACCTCTTATGAGGTCATGATTGGCTAAGACATTTAAAGAAGTTTTACCTAGGGCAACTTCTATCACAATCCTCTTCTCGCTCTCTAAAACTTCTTTAAATGTTATTGTTCACTAGTTATTTGGGTGCATCTTCCTTAAAAGGATTGTGACGATAGATGACCTAGGTAAAACTTCTATTGGGAGATCAGTGCAATAGAGAATCTGTGTCCCTTTCCTGAAACCTTCAGCGGACAACATAACAGAGAGTTCCTTGAAAAAATATCATAGAACAATTTGTGTAATGCCTTTGAAGTTAGGCTCGAGGCTCTATCTTATCTCCCAAGAATATGGTTCATTCTCTATTCACATAGAAATTCTGCAATAGAAAGTGGTACCCTCGTCTTCTTTTACAAAACTTTCTCAAGTCCTCATGTAATGATTTGAAAGTGGTACCCTCATCTCCTTTTATAAGACTACCTCGGCCTTCATGGGATGATTATGCTATGTTGATTCTTAGAGAAGGGAGTAGGAGTAAGAGTAGATGACTCTTTATGGTCCAAGTCCCGAAAAAGTAAGTCTTTATGTTAAGAAAGGAGAGGAATCCTCGTAGTTTCCAAGATTTGAAGAGAATCATACATACACAAATTTCCTTTGTTTGTTTATTCTTGTTGTTTCCTCTCTTTAATTAACATGTTATAAAGACACTCGTAAATTATAATTAAATATAGCATCCTTTTTTTTTTCTTTTTTTCTTTCCCAATATCCTTCTGAATTACTTCTTGGTTCAAGGTTTAAAAAACCTATTTCAAATCTTATTATATTACATGCTTCAATTTGATATAATTGTTAGAAAGCAAATCAAGACGTGCAAGTGGATTAAATCCGTAAGCAACTTCAAAAAGAGAACAATGAGTGGCAAACATTCGTCCCAAGACTTAATATTCTTACAAATAATAGCCCTAAGCAATGCTCTTAATGTTCTATTAACCACCTCAGTTTGCTCATTAATCTGAAGATGACATGTAGTTGAAAACAATAATTTGTTACCCAATTTATGACTTAATATTCTTATAAATAATAGCTCTAAGCAATGCTCCTAATATTTTATGAACCACCTCAGTTTGTTCATGAATCTGAGGATGACATGCAGGTGAAAACAATAATTTAGTACCCAATTTATCCACCATACTTTCCAGAAGTGACTTAAAAATTTAACATCCCTATCTTTTTTTGTGTGCAGCAAACATTAGGAACATTGACTACAAAACTTATAAACATCGTAATTCATGGAAAAGGTCATATGGATCGTGATGAGCATTTTCTCCCATATCTTGGTTTCGCTAACTAAAGTTTTCCAATAACTCCCAAACTTCATTACCTTATATAAACCTCTTGGGATAAGGATTCATATAACACTTCATAAAATAAGATCTACTGATGAATTTCATAGCATTTGAAGGTCATCTAGGTCATGAACCGAAGGTAAATTACCTTAGGGGCATTATGGTCATTTTACATCATTTCTTGGTTTACCTACTTATCCTTATCCAATGACCACCAAATTTCATATCTAACCTCAACATACTATAATATGCTCAGTATTAAAATTTGATAGGCAGCGTAGCTCATATAGTGGGTTATTTTAATGTTACTTAAATCTCGAGCTATTTAATCGGTTTAGGGTCTTAACTCACGGTTATTTGGGTTTTTCTTTCATATATCGTTAATTCATACTTGTTTTAGGGTTCATATGAAAATCCAAGCGATTTCTACAAGTATTCCTTAACAAAAAGTCCAAGGTGGTTACTTGCCTCGTCGTCGACGTTTGGGACATCCATTCTTGAGCTTCCAGTATCTGAATTACTTCAAATTTCCTTCCGCGTACTCCTTATTGTGTTTAGTTTCTGAATCCATAAGATTTTCTATCAGAATCGGTCTGAAATGGGTTTAACATTGAGAAAACCCGAGAAAATGTCAAATTTTGAGTTGACTTGGACAGTTCAGTTGAACTGGCCATATCATCGTTTTCTTCCTCTAAACAGGAAGAAGATGCGTATTTTTCACGTCGCCGCCATCTGAAACTCAGCCTGTACAGCCAAATTTATAGCGTTTCTCTCCTCGATTTCTTCGTGAAACTTAAGATATTCGCTTCGAAAGTTCATCCAAAATCTGATTTATCGCTAGAGATAAAACAAAGGATTTCTTATTGGGTAGCCGATTCTAGGGGTTTCAAGGCCCTATTTCTTCATTGAACCTCTTCCATATCCTTTCTTCAGGCTAAAGGAATTGGTTTGGAGGAACGTCTTTGAGTGTAATTCTTATTCTATAAAAAATTTAATGATTGGGGAAGTTTATAAAAATTAGAAAAAGTACCATTTGCTTCTAGATACAACCTAGTAGGGATTATACACTGTCTCTTATTGGAGACCTTGAGTATTGCAAATTCTCCTCTCCTTTGAAAACTTTCGGTCATCCAAAGTGCTTATTCTAAAATAGGTCAGGGTACAAGGTTCTTATCTGCCTTCTTTTTCCCAAGTGGCTTCTTCTACTCTATGATTCTTCCATAGGATCTTAATAAGAGAGATTTCCTTGTTTCTCAATCATTTGACTTTCTTGTCTATTATTTGAATCAGGTCTTCTTTATCCGTTAGGTCATCTTTCAAGAAGAGAGTTTCATGAGCCAGTACATGCGAACGATCTAGGGTCTACTTCCATAGTACGGATATATGAAAGATATTATGTACTGCAGACAAGTTTGGGCATTGCCCGATTCTATAGGCCACAGATCCAATCCTTTCTAATATCTCAAAGGGACGGATAAACCTAGGGCTTAGCTTCCCCTTTTTACCCTACCTGAGCACCCCTCTCATGGGGTGCTACCTTTAGGAATATATGATCCCCTACCTACAATTCCATGTCCTTGCGCCTTAGGTCTGCATAGCTTTTCTCTCGGCTTTGTGCGGTTTGTATCCTAGCTTTAATCTTCTAGACTGTGACGTTGGTAATTTGCACCAACTCTGATTCAATAATTGTCGTTTTCCCCCCTCCTTCCCAAAAGATAGGGGATCGAAATCTTCGTCCATAGAGAACCTCGTATGTGGCCATTTGTATGGTGGCTTGGCAAGTATTATTATTAGCGAATTTCATAAGGGGTAGGTACTTATCCCAACTTCCTACAAAATCCATCTCATATACCCTCAACATGTCTACCAATATTTGCTTGAGCATTTCTGTTTGACCATCTGTTTATGGGTGGAATGTCGTACTATAACTGCGTACCCAATGCCTTTTGTTGAATTTTCCAAAAGCGAGACTTAAATCTGGCATCTCGGTCTAATACTATTGTCTTTTGTTGAATTTTCAGAAGTGTACCCAATACCTTTACTGATGAATATTCATTTTTAATGTTAGCAAGAGTAGCTCAGTTGG
>NW_019268593.1:554068-554274 GCF_002738365.1 Cucurbita moschata | reverse complement strand
AAGTGTACCCAATACCTTTACTGATGAATATTCATTTTTAATGTTAGCAAGAGTAGCTCAGTTGGGAGATTGTTAGACTGAAGATTTGAAAGTCACACGTGTTTTATCCACGTTCAACGCACCTAATACAACTTTATTATCTGACTATACAATCTAAAAACATAACTTGCTTATTCAATCTAAAATTAGTGATTATTTCTTTTTTA
>NW_019268593.1:525679-554063 GCF_002738365.1 Cucurbita moschata | reverse complement strand
TTTATTATCTGACTATACAATCTAAAAACATAACTTGCTTATTCAATCTAAAATTAGTGATTATTTCTTTTTTATACATAATGAATTAGCGGAAATACTTTTAATTATGAATTTTCATTTTTAATATTAGCGAGGATAGCTCTGTTGGGAGAGCATCAGGCTGAAGATTTGAAGGTCACGTGTTTGATCTCCACGTTCACCGCACCTAATTCTAGTTGCATAACCCGACTATTCAATTAAAATTAGTCATTATTCCTTTCTGAAATCTCAATGAATTATCGGAAATACCTAACGTGTTCTAGTTCACCGCACCTTATACAAGTTGGATAACTTGAATATCTTATTAAAAATGAGCGATTATTTCTATTTAAAATTTCAATGAATTAGCGAAAATACCTTTACTGATGAATTTTCATTTTTAATGTTAGTGTGGATAGCTCACTTGAGAGAGCGTTAGATTGAAGATCTGAAGGTCTCGTGCTCGATCCATGTTAACCACACATGGTTCACGTTGCACAATTTGACTATTCAATCTAAAATTAGTGATCATTTCTTTATAAAATTTCAATTAATTAGCGGAAATATCTATACTTAAAAACATTCATTTTTAATTTTAGCGTGGACACCTCAGTTTGGAGAGCGTCAGATTTAAGATTTGAAGGTCACTTGTTCAATCTCCACGTTCACTGTTTCTATTTGCATAACCTGACTATTCAATAAAAAATTAGTCATTATTTCTTTTGAATCAGCGAAAATATCTTTACTGATGAATTTTCATTTTTGATGATTGCAGGGATAGCTCAGTTGGGAGAGCGTCAGATTGAAGATTTGAAGGTCACGTGTTCGATCCACGTTCACTGCATTTGGTTCATGCCACCTTATATAGTTTAGTTGATTATTATTTCTTTTTAAAATATAATGAATTAGTGGAAATAGCTTTACTTATGAATTTTTATTTTTAATGTTAGCAGGGATAGCTCAGTTGGGAGAGTGTTAAACTAAAGATTTGAAGGTCACGGGTTTAATCTCCACGTTCACTACAGTTGGGAGAGTGTTAAACTAAAGATTTGAAGGTCACGGGTTTAATCTCCACGTTCACTACAGTTGGGAGAGTGTTAAACTAAAGATTCGGGTTTAATCTCCACGTTCACTACAGTTGGGAGAGTGTTAAACTAAAGATTTGAAGGTCACGTGTTTAATCTCCACGTTCACTGCACAAATTAGTATGAATTAGCGTAAATACCTCATTGGTTGCATAAGTTCATTCCTTTTTAAAATATAATGAATTAGCAGAAATACCTTTACTTATGATTTTTTTTTCTTCAAATATTAGCGAAGATAACTTAGTTTTGAGAGTGTCAAGCTGAAAATCTAAAGGTCACGTGTTTGATCCATGTTCACCGCACCTGATTCACGTCACATAACTTGACTCCTGACTATTTAATTTAAAATTAGTGATTATTTCTTTTTTAAATATCAATGAATTAGCTAAATACCTTACTAATGAGTTTTCATATTTAATGTTAGGTGGATAGCTTAGTTGGGAGAGCGTCACCATAGATCTCAAGGTCACGTGTTTGATCCACGTTCACCGCACCTTTTTAAAATATCAATGAATTAGCTAAATACCTTACTAATGAGTTTTCATTTTTTAAGTTAGGTGGATAGCTTAGTTGGGAGAGCGTCACTATAGATCTCAAGGTCACGTGTTTGATCCACGTTCACCGCACCTTTGTAAGTTAGGTGGATAGCTTAGTTGGGAGAGCGTCACTATAGATCTCAAGGTCACGTGTTTGATCCACGTTCACCGCACCTTTTTAAAATATCAATGAATTAGCTAAATACCTTACTAATGAGTTTTCATTTTTAAAGTTAGGTGGATAGCTTAGTTGGGAGAGCGTCACTATAGATCTCAAGGTCACATGTTTGATCCACGTTCACTACACCTGATTCAAATTGACTAAGTTGCATAACCTGACTATTCAATCTAAAATTAGTGATTATTTCTTTTTACAATTACTTGACTATTTAATCTAAATTTAGTGATTATTTCTTTTTAAAATTTCAACTAATTAGAGTAAATAATTTTACTGATGAATTTTCATTTTAATGTAGCGTGAATAGTTGAATTGGGAGTGGGAGTGGATTCCTAATTCTTTATTTGACTATAAATGCTCCATAAGACATTTAGTAAAATGACTCATTTTATTGCATGGAACAATAAAATTTATGTTCCCGTAGAATTTTCAATACATTCTACTTTCAATGTTGCTAAATTGAGTTCTTTTGATGTATGTGATGATTTTTCTGATTTGAGGACGAATCCTGAAGAGGGAGATGAAGATAAGAATCACTGTGTACATTCTACTTTCAATGTTGCTGAGTTGAGTTCTTGTAACAACTGAAGAAAATAAAATAAAATAATAATAATAATAATAATAATAATAAACATAAGATATTTAGTAAAATGACTCATTTTATTGCATGGAACAATAAAATTGATGTTCCCGTAGAATTGTCAATACATTCTACTTTCAATGTTGCTAAATTGAGTCCTTTTGATGTAGGTGATGATTTTTCTAATTCGAGGACGAATCCTGAAGAGGGAGATGATGATAAGAATCACTGTGTACATTCTACTTTCAATGTTGCTGAGTTGAGTTCCTGTAACAACCGAAGAAAATAAAATAAAATAATAATAATAATAATAATAATAATAAACATAAGATATTTAGTAAAATGACTCATTTTATTGCATGGAACAATAAAATTGATGTTCCCGTAGAATTGTCAATACATTCTACTTTCAATGTTGCTAAATTGAGTCCTTTTGATGTAGGTGATGATTTTTCTAATTCGAGGACGAATCCTGAAGAGGGAGATGATGATAAGAATCACTGTGTACATTCTACTTTCAATGTTGATGAGTTGAGTTCCTGTAACAACCGAAGAAAATAAAATAAAATAGTAATAATAATAATAATAATAATAAATAATAAAATAAATAAAAAAATAATAAATATATATATATATATATATAAAAAAAACATTTCCTAACAGATCCCTACTCCTTCCTTCAATCTCTCACCACTCTTTCCCTAAAAATAAATCTGTCAATAAATCAGGAATTCTTTTCTATAAAGATTTACCAAGAATTTCTTAGTTACTACGAAAACAAATAGAAAAAAACAAAAAACAAAAAGTTTAAGCATATTTAGTTTGGACAGAGGAGATACGTCATTTGAAGAGGTGAGTAGTGACATGTTAAATCTTCCTCTTATTTTATTAAGTAATATTAATTTGGTTACAATTATTTTGTTTTGAATCAGAGATTAAAGGAAAATAATTTTGTATGAGTTTTAGGAAATCACAACCAATTATATTTTAGATCTCATAAATTGTTTAGATCTCTGAATTGTTACAATGATTTAGGTTGTCAATAATTTTATAGACAAAGGAAATAAGAAAAAAAAAACTAAATAGAGATGGAAATCGAGAATACTGTTAACGGAGAAGAGAAAAAAAAAATGAAAGTAAAAATAAAAAGGGAAGATTTGGAAGATTTGGAAGTAAGGATAGATTAATAAAATTGACCAATAATATCTCCAAAATAATTACAGTAGAAGATGGAAGATGGAAGATTGAGAAAAGATTTTGTTGAACATAATTTAAAAAAAAAATAAAACAGGAAACATCGGAGGGCAAGGAACTCCATCAAATTTTATCTAACAAGAAATATCAAAATTTAAGAATGGCCATGGTAAATTAGAGAAATAATTTTATAGGGTTCAAACTTGAAACTGATGTCATGGGCATTGACTTGGAGTTCAATGGACTTTCATTAAGGATAACAACGGAATCGAACTTTCATTAAGGATATATTTGTGACGACGACTTAAGCTAACCAGGTAAGTGACCTTACTATCGGCATGGTTATATTTGATGTTGACACATTCCCTGTAGTTCTGCACGTGTCATATATATATTGATATGTGTGAATTGTCTATGGATCGATATACTTCCTATATGTTATGTTATGTTATTATAGGTGGTTTGTATGATAATAATTATGGTATGATATACTCAAGGATATGTTTGAGATAGGATACGAGAAGGATGCACAAAACGAAATGTAACGATAGAAGTAAGATACGTTCATGAAACGTTAAGGTTAGGTTAAATACCGGAGTGCTATGGATAGGAGAGATTGATGAAAGAATACGGTTAGGTTATGGGTAGAAAGGGATAGGTTTGTGATAGATTGATAGAACGATAGCGTTATGGTAAGTTAGAGAACAATATGACTATGAAGTGTTTACATTATGACTTGTTTATGATATGGTACATTGTATGCTAGATTATTGTGTTTAAGTAAGAAAGGGCTAGGGATTTATTTGATAACTTCTCGTGGATCGTAGCCTAAGATATTCGCTACCAAAGTTCATCCAAAATCTGATTTATCGCTGGAGATAAAACAAAGGATTTCTTATTGGGTAGCCGATTCTAGGGGTTTCAAGGCCCTATTTCTTCTTTGAACCCCTTCCATATCCTATCTTCAGGCTAAAGGAATTAGTTTGGAGGAACGTCTTTGAGTGTAGGACCTTAATTTCCAAAAAATCGTTCTTGGTATGCAACTCACTCGAAACGCCAGATTTTCGATCTCGCGGGTAGCTTGTTCTACGACGTCTCAGCTCTCGATTCCTTCATCAAGTTTACTCAACTTCTTCCTCTGAAGCTAGAGGAATCCTTAATTTGAAGGAAAAGAGATCGTAGATAGGAATTTTGACTCTTATCCCCAATTTAATTTCGAAACCTATTTCCTTCAATTTGGCACGCTCTCGAGGTTATTTTTCTTCATGGTCTTCTATGGAAGCATTCCTTGGAGGTGTAGAAACTGATTGGAATCATTCTTGCTCGACGAGTCATCATGTATCCTCAGATTTGATTTTCAAGTTTTTCTTGAAGTTCTTCAATGGCAGATTGAATTGGGAGAATGGTTTCTTGGCACTTTCAGCACTCTATTCCTTCATAGAACTTGTGGGTAATCTTGTTCAGAAACTGTAGGAATAAGTTTGAAGAGAAATGGTGGAGGATTGCTCTCAAATTTGGAAGAAATCTTAGAGTAGGAGACCCACAATCTAAACGCTTATTGCCTTTAATTGGTGGATCGACCTTTCTCGATTCTTATTTCGTATTGTTGCTCCTACTTCCGACCTTATAGGAGGAGCTTAAACCGACATCGAACTTTCTGGATAATTTTTTGGAGATATCAACTCCAATCATAGCCTTACCGACCTCGGCTTTGAATACTAGTCGTTGGATGTGATGACCCGTGCGTGTTCGTTCTAGATCATATCAAATTTTGGAGGAGATCCGACGGTTGAGATTTCAGTTCGAAATATTTTGCTCGGATGGTCACGGTAGATGCTTTCATTCAAATTAGAGTGGCATTTCTGTAATTATCCATTCTTCCAGGGGTATTTTGGTAATTTGCCTCTTTTTAAATATTTTATTATTATTTTTCTAAAAAAAATCCATAATTTTTCTACAAATTTCTCTTCGCTTTTTTTTATCATTTTCCCCTTTTTTTGAATCTTGAGATTCCTTCTAGATAAGGAATTACAAATCCGGAAAGATTCTTGATAATTGATAAAATGACTTTTTTGCCCTTTTGATTTACTTTTTTCTTTCAAATCCTTTTCGAAAGGCCTTTAACTCCTTGAAATCACTTGTTAGGGTAAACGAGTGACTTGACTAAGTACTTTGTTCTTGCTTAATCCTTTAATTTTTTTCCTTTCTATCCTTTGGGTCTTTCACGAGTGGCTTATTCTTATGAGAGATAATTTCCTTCATTTTTGGGTGTTACATATACATACTCGTTACAAACACAAAATAAGAAGCAGACTCAAAAGAAGAACAAATGATAAACATGGAGTGAGTCCATGGCCCATGGCCCACACTCAAAAAACAGAGGTTAGTCCATGGTCCATGACTCAAAAGAAGCAGACTCAAAAAACAGAGGTTAGTCCATGGCCCACACTCCAAAGGCCGCTCTCATCCATGACCAACTCTTAGTTTCTTGAAAAAAAATGATAAACATGGAGTGAGTAGAACTTAGTAAGTAGCATACTAGTAGGTTCTTAATCGCGACCTTAAGCTAGGATATTACTTCTTGTTATGTTTTCAGGATCTTATACTAATCTTGAAAACCTTCCCCTAAAATAACCTTCAATTTTCTCCCCATATCTCCTTTTTTAAACACTTTTGAAAGTTAAAGAGTAGTTTTGAAGCTTTTTTTTTTTTTTTTTTTTTGAAAATTCAACAGTATTTTTTTTATAAAAAAATTATAAGTATTTTTTTTAGATAAAGTGCAAATTTCAATGGTATTTTTATTAATTTAGATTATAATTAAAAAAAATACAAATTTTTGTGGATTAAGTTAATATTAATTTTATTAAAATACAGAACACCACATCAAAATTAATTTATTCATACTAAAATTAAAACAAAAAAATCAATTTATTTTAAACTAAAAAATTAATTTATTTTAAAACTAAAAAGTATTTAAGGATTTTATTTCTTAGACCTGTCTTTCTAAATTATGGATTTTATTTCTTTTGGTCAAAACAATCCTTAAAGCACCACATTGAAGTTGTTAGTTAGTCAATTATAATATTTGACAGGCTAGTTTTTAAACTACTTTAAATGGGTGTAAAGAAAGCATGATAATAACTTAGTGTCACTAATCTGACACGTGTTGAGCATGTACTGAACACTTGTTAATACAATGGATAAATAACTTAGTGTCACTAATCTGACACGTGTTGAGCATGTACTGAACACTTGTTAATACAATGGATACATAACTTAGTGTCACTAATCTGACACGTGTTGAGCATGTACTGAACACTTGTTAATACAATGGATACATTACAAATTTATAATCCATCGTATCAGACACTTGACTTTGAATATATTTTGAGAGTGAAACATACATTAAGCTTTTTTGAAGTATACAAATATATAAACTTATTTATATGAATTTATCTCTAATATAAAATTGATAATTTTTTTGAAATAATTCTTTTTAATTAACGTATCATTGTCACATCGGTGTCCAAGTTTTTTAAGAATGACATGTTACTGTTACGAACAGAAAAAGAAAACTGATCCTAAGAATTGGGAGAAATCTCTCATCCAATTGAAGAATGACTAAATCAAATCTAATTCAAATAACTAGATCAAATCTAATCCAAATAACTCGATCAAATCTAATCCTAACAATCCCTCCCTTAAACTGAACACGAATAGTAATCAGTTTATATCTACGACTTCATACAAAACTTCCACCAGGTAACTTCATCAATTCTCATGTGCCATTTCTGTTTATTTCTCTAGATCCATGGCTTGCCTCCATTTCTCACTCTTCAATGCTTCTTAAAAGTTTACAAAGTTTGCAGGTTCAATAGGGGTAAACATGGCTGAGCTTCATCATCTTCTTTACAAAAAAACTTCTCCTATTACATAGTCTCTCATCCAGACTGGTGGTCTCTTATTCCTCGCCTTATTCGAGCTAGGAGAGCTTGCTTCAGCCAAAGAGCCAGATGAAATATTTTTCTCTGCAGTATTTCATCTGATGCTTCTATATCATTATTTTCATCTGACGCTTCTATATCATTATTTTCATCTATCGCTTCTATATCATTATTTTCA
Source organism: Cucurbita moschata (assembly GCF_002738365.1). Lineage (NCBI taxonomy): Eukaryota > Viridiplantae > Streptophyta > Magnoliopsida > Cucurbitales > Cucurbitaceae > Cucurbita > Cucurbita moschata. Next base: position 546,350 of record NW_019268593.1, on the reverse strand, counting down.
TCTACCGCTTCTATATCGTTATTTTAATCTGCAGCTTCTATATCATAGAGTCTGTAAGCTTTTTACTATTCACTAACTCCCAGCAAAACATAACTCAAACTCTTATCATCTAGCCTAGTTTTCTGAGCTGCCTCCTCTTTTTGTCTCTGAATGAACTCGAGCTCACAATATTGTTCTTCTTCCTTCCGCTGCAGCTCCAGAACTAATCGTCGCTGTGCTTTTTCTACCCTTCTTCTATTCTCTTCCAACATTTTATCTAGCTCTTGTCTCTCTTTTCGTGCTTGTTCTTTTTGTCTTGTAGCAGTAAGAGCGGCTTCTTTCTCTTTCTCAAGCCTTTCTTCAACTTCTTCTGAATTAATTAGTTCTTCCATCCTCCTAGCTGCATCTTCTTCTAACTTCTTCAACTCTGCTTCACTCCTTTTCTTCTCTTCTTCCTCTTTCTTAAGCTTCTCTATGGAATGATTCCGATCAGTGGATGCACAACTAGGACTGGAACTGAAGGATTTGGGGAAAGGAGATAACGAGGAAGACCTACTCCTGCGTTGGCGGTTGAGGGAACTTGAACGGCTGCTTCTCCTGGAATGGGTAGTGGAATGATAGGGGAAGGACTTGGATCCCTTCTACTTCTCTGACTATGGCGATAACAATTGGAGCGGTGAGTTTATGATAGAGACCTTGAACCACTTCTCCCCATAAGTTTCAATTGAGTTTGAGTGGCTGCTACAGGCTGAGATATAGCATGCAATACGAATATTCGATTCAAAGACATCTTTGTCTCCATGATTAAGCCTCTCTCAGGATGAAACACCTTACATGTTCCATTTTAAAACAAAAAGGTAACCCCCTTTGCTTGCAATTTACCACTACTCAACAAATTGTTCCTCAGGTCTGGCACATAGCACACTCATGTGATTATCATTATGATTCCATTCACTTCCAGCTGTAAATTACCCTTTCCAGTTACAACCATGCTTGACATTCCCAATGAAAATGTCCTAGCTTGTGACTGTTATAGCACTCCACTATGGCCTTGTTGAAGGTTTGTCTGCCTCGTCCCCTTCCTCTGCCTCTAAAGCTTCCACGACCTTGACTCCATCCTCTAGCAGAATGCACAAGTGGACTCTCCATCGACATACTTTTATTATGACACACTTAGAAGACTATTGCTCCTAGTTTTAACAAGTTTAGGACATGGCTCTGATACCAAATTGTTAGGAACAGAAAAAGAAAATTGGAAAGATCAGAAGAATTGGGAGAAATCTCTCATCCAATTGAAGAAGGACTAAATCAAATCTAATTCAAATAACTAGATCAAATCTAATCCAAATAACTCAATCAAATCTAATCCTAATAGTTACCATATCTATTTGGTATCATATTTATGTCTCGTATCTATATCTCATTTTTATTTTTGTGACTCTGAGATATTTTGCTTTTATAAATAGATATCTTCACAAAAATAAGTTTAATTTATGTTGAGATGGAGAATAAAAATTTACACTTAAAGGACGTTGATACTTGGGACTTTGATTCCTCTTAGTGTGAAGCTTGCATCTTGCAATTATTTGGGTAAAGAATGTGTTTCACTTAAAATTCACTCAAGAGAAAATAATCAAATAACGAACCATATTTGAGAGAGGATAACATTTTTTTTTTTTTTTAATCTTTGGGAAACAAGAAAGAATAAAAATTAATGACATGAATGACATCTTCTTGAATCTTTGATTTGTTCTCCTAAATGTATATAAAAAAAATCTTATATATTTTTAGATATAATTTAAGATTACCTATTTAATAAAACTCCATCCAAACTTTTATTCATAAATTTAATTATTACTTGGTATACAATTGTTAATATGTAAGAAAATACACGTACAAAATGTTTATACTATTGGTAGTACACTAGTCTCAGTTGTTTGACTAAAACAATGCAACCATTGATCAAACTAAAGAATTTGATTTGAAGCTATCTCCTAATAGAGGGAGGCTGAATTACACTTTGTTGTAAGATTTGACCCTATCAATTTGAATAGCGTTCTCCAACTATAAATATTGAACTCTAAAGTATTCACGAGCAAAGTAAGTTTGTTGAAACTATCTATAAAAGTGTTCCAAAGTGAGTCGGATGTCAATGATGAAGAAGTGCAAGCTGTTGGAAGGTTTGCCGTGGAAAATTTCAGAGGTGATTTTTTCAGTCCCATATAGGCTTTTGAGGAATTCATCAAATTCAATAAGTCAGATTGCTTTCTTTACTTAAATAAGTCCTCTTCTTTACTTTATGTGCTTGCTTTCTTTACTTCTTTCTTTACTTAAATAAGTCCTCTTCTTCACTTTATGTGCTTGCTTTCTTTATTTAAATAAGTCCTCTTCTTTACTTTATGTGCTTGCTTTCTTTACTTAAATAAGTCCTCTTCTTTACTTTATGTGCTTGATCCCCATACCTCTATGCTAAACGAGCTCTACCATCTGAGCTACATCCCCACAATTTTTGCATCACAAAACCCTAAATTTCCCCGTGATTTTTAGAGATGCGGGGTATCGATCCCTGTACCTCTCACATGCAAAACGAGCGCTCTACCATCTAAGCTACATCCCCGTGATTTTTTCATTATAAAACCCTAAATGTCCCATCATCAATAATAGTGAAAATAAAAAAATATCAAAATATTAATAACAAATAGTTTGGTTTGGTGATGCGGGGCATCGATAATTGTGAAATTGAAAAAATATAATAACAAATTAAATACTTTCTTTTGGAGAGGCGGGTTATCAATCCCCATACAACTCGCATGCAAAGCGAGCGCTCTACCATCTAAGCTATATCTCTACAATTTTTACGTCACGAAACCCTAAACGTCTCGCCATGAATAATAGTGAAAATGAAAAAATATCGCTACTCATTATATCATAAATAAGGAAATATTGAACAGAAATAAAATAGTAATAACGAATAGTTTCTTTTGGAGATGCGAGGTATCGATCCCCGTATCTATCGCATGCTACATTCCCACGATTTTACATCAAAAAACTCTAAACTTCCCATCATCAATGATATTGAAAATGAAAAAATATCCCCGCTCATTATGTCATAAATAAGGAAGAATTTAAAAGAACTAATATACTTACTAATCATTTCCTTTGTTGATGCATGGTATCGATCCTAGTACTTCTCACATGGGATGCAAACGCTCAACCATCTAAGCTATATCCTCAAGATTCTTACATCACAAAATCCTAAACATCTCGTCATCAACAATAGTGAAAATAAAAAATAACGCTATTCATTATGTCATAAATAAGGAAAAATTGAATAGAAATAAAATAGTAATAACGAATAGTTTCTTTTAGAGGTATGGGGTATCGGATCGATACCCCATACCTCTCGCATGCTAAGCAAGCAATCTACCATCTAAGCTACATTCCCACAATACTTATATCAGAAAACCCTAAATGTCCCGTCATCAAGTGAAAATGAAAAAATATCTCCGCTAATTATGTCATAAATAAGGAAAGGTTAAATAGAAGTAAAATATTAATAACAAATAGTTTCTTTTGGAGATGCGGGATATCCCCTTACCTCTCGCATGCTAAATGAGCTCTACCATCTAAGCTACATCCCTACAATTCTTGCATCATAAAACCCTAAATTTCCCATTACATCCCCACAATTCTTGCATCATAAAACCCTAAATTTTCCATTACATCCCCACAATTCTTGCATCATAAAACCCTAAATTTTCCATCATCAATAATATTGAAAATGAAGAAAATCTAGAGATGCAGGGTATCGATCCCCATACCTCTGGCATGCAAAGCGAGTGTTCTACCATCTAAGCTATATCCCCAAAATTCTTATGTCACAAAGCCCTAAACATCTCGTCATCAGTAATAGTGAAAATGAAAAACTATCCCGGCTCATTATGTCCTAAATAAGAAAAAATTGAAAAAAAAATAATATATTTAGTAATCGATTCAATCGGAGATGCAAGGTATTGATCCCCGTACTTTCCACATGGGAAATGAACACTCTACCATTTGAACTACATCCCTACAATTCTTACATCAAAAAACCCTAAACGTTCCTTCATCAAATAATTGTGAATATGAAAAAGTATCTCTGCATATTATGTCATAAATAAGGAAATATTGAATAGAAATAAAATATTAATAATAAATAGTTTCTTTTCTCGTATGCTAAGCCGTACCTCTCGCATGCTAAGCGAAGCTACATCCCCACAATTCTTGCATCACAAAACCCTAAATTTTTCATCATCAATAATAGTGAAAATGAAAAAATATCGCTACTTAACCTGTCATGAATAAGGAAAAATTGAAAAGAAATAATTTTCAATAATATATTTAATAACATAGTTTTATTTTGGAGATGCGTGGTATCTATCCCCGTACCTCTCGCATGCAAAGAAAGCGGTCTACCATTTGAGCTACATCCCCACGATTCTTACGTTACAAAATCCTAAACGTCTCGTCATCAATAATAGTGACATGAAAAACTATCCCTACTCATTATGTCGTAAATAAGAAAAAATTGAAAAGAAATAATATATTTAGTGATCGATTCATTTGGAGATGCAAGGTATCAACCCCGTACTTTCCACATCAGATGTGAGCGCTCTACTATCTGAATTACATCCCCACGATTCTTACATCAGAAAACCCTAAACCTCCCGTCATCAATAATTGTAAAAATGAAAAAAAATATCTACGCTCATTATTTCATAAATAAGGAAAGATGGAATCTTTCCATTATTTCATAAGTTTAGTGATCGATTCATTTGGAGATGCAAGGTATCGATCTCTGTACTTTCCACATTGGAAGCAAGCGCTCTACAATCTAAGCTACATCCCCACGATTCTTACATTAAAAAATCCCAAACCTCTCGTCATCAGTAATTGTGAAAATGAAAAATATCTCCGCTCATTATTTCATAAATAAGGAAAGATGTAATAGAAATAAAATATTAATAACATAGTTTACATATGTGTCACTTGTGTTATTTTAATGTATTTATTTACTTTGGTAAATGTCTTTCATACACTAGACCAAATGCCATTGTTATACCACTTGAAACATATGTATGAAGCCTTGGGATGGGATGTTAAGAAAGACTATGAGTATTAAGAGCATGGTGGTAAGTATAAAATGTCGAATATGAAGTTAGGTTGATTTCGAATATGAAGTCCATAGATAAGAAGAGATTTAGACATAGGAGCATTTCAAGAGTGAACTCAAAACCTCTTGCACCCCGAGTGAGAATCATACCACTAAACCAAATGCCTTTTCTTGAACACCCAATATTTTTAGCTTCTACTCAAATATATTTTTCTCTTAGTAGTTGGAGGGCTATAAAACGAAAAGTTGAATTGTTATAATATACAAGGGTTATCAAATAAACCAACAACCCAACAAAAGAAACAAACTAATCAATTTTGGTTGGATTGATTCGGTTCAGTTCATCAGTTTGTTTGATTTAATTTTTCTATTTTGCCTCGTATGACAAGAAAATAAAGTTGTATTGAATGCACCTTAGTTTCATTTATGACAAACTCATATGAAACATAATTGCATTAATAGTACTTAGAGTTGGAGTCTATAAGCATTTCATGAACTTCAGTGCAATTCATGCTTTATTAAAGATGAGATGAACTTTAGTTATGTAGGGAAACTTTAAATTGCTTCATGTGGAGCTTCAATTACTATATGCTAGTTACAATCTTTAGGATTGACTAATTGGACAGGAATTCATGAATTTAGGGAAATTTTTGTGTAATTATCAACTGCAACTTATGTTTTCAAATTTTTAGGACATAATTTAGGTAGTTGTTTTGATGAGTCGTAAACTTGTTTCTTTTCATAATATGGATTTAGTTCAACTATTATTATTGATAAGATGGAGAAAGAAATTGTCTTTGAATTGACTAATAGACCTAGGTTCATCGTTGTTGTCTTTTAACTTGTAATTTTGCAAAAAGCTTACTAATATGAACTGTCATGTCACAAGAACTTTTAAATCAAGAATATACCCTACACATCATTCAAGATGACAATAAAATGGAGTTAAATTGAACGCACTTTAGTTTCATGTTTGGCGTGTTCAAGATAAAACATAATTGTGTTATTGATATTGAGTCTGGAGTCTATAAGAATTTAAAGATCTTAAGAGAAATTCCTGTTTTATAGAGGTACCAATTTTATTTAAGGTACTAGGAGTTCAAGAATTTGGATTTTAATCTTGTCAAGGAACAGTAAGATTTGAAAGTTTTGAATTCTAGACAAAATTTGTACCTAATTATTTCTTTTTATGACTAATTATAAATTAAGAGAAAAATATTTTTGTAAAGATAGATTTATCTCTAAAGCTTTCATGACGAAACCATGTTTAGACTAGCAGTGTAAAGTCAGGAGATGCGGTCACAGGTGTGATTATTTTGGATGGGTTCGTAATAGAATTTACCGTTGAGATGAGGGAGCCTTCAAAGTTTGTGCACTCACCGATGGGGTTGTTATGTAGTGTTAGTCTGTCTTTGTGTTTGAGTCTTTTTGTACTTTTTTTTTTTTTTTGTAATTGTATCCCAAACAATTTTTTTTTCTTTTTCTGTTTGGATAAATTTGAACAACACCCTCTTATAATTTAATTTAATTTTATATTTAATGTTGTATTGTTTTCTCAATCTCATTTTAATTTTACAACATTTTCTTATTTTATATTAATTTACTTTTACTTTTATTTTTATTTGTTTTCACTCTCAATTTTAGTTTATATTTGAGTTTTGAACCCTTGAAATTTGGGTTGTGACACGTTGGTACCATAGCAGCCAGATTTTAAATGATATAGATTTTTTCTTAGGATAAAGAGTCGTATATCTCTATGACTCAGCTCGATGTCACGTCTCTCCGCAACCAAGTAAGCAGTCTAACCCTATTTTGTAGTATATGATATGTTGTAAAACTTGTATGAGTTTACTGTATGTTTTGATTTTGGTGGTAGTTATAAAATGTCCTTGGACGTTAAAGAGTGAACGTTAACTATATAAGACAAAAGTGGATCAACGTTATAGTGTCTAGATATGGTGAAGAGGAAAAGAGTGGTCATGAGATATCTGACTAGCCTTAGAAAAACAGAGAGTTGCCGTTGCACAGTGCGAGACAGCTAATCCATGAAATTTTGGTACTAGAAATGAAGAAACTTGAGATGGTCCCGAAATGGGACCATTTCGAATCGCAATTTCTTTGGTTCCCTGACAGCGTCAACCAGATTAACCCTACGGCGTGACAATCCTTGAGCTTCCACTCCTCCGTGGTCATGGTATCCAGCTTCACCCCCAAAATGGGTTCCTGAATATCTTTCACGTACACATAATCTTCAATCTGCATCTTCTAGAAATTGATATCGAATCCATCAAACTTTTCAATTCCAGTCTTTGAACTTTCCATCTTCACAGATTGTGGTGAATCTCTCCTCGCTCTGATACTAGTTATTAGAATCACACAACAGCGCACACACTTGATCTAAATGAATACAAAGAACATGATAGAGAAAATGTAAGAAGAAATATTGACCAATGGTTTTGTATTAATGACCTTAGGTATGCAAAGAGAGGATATGGAGAATGAAAAATGTACATTTAGGAAGCACTGACTAATGGGTATACATATTATTTCAGTTTATTATATATAGCTTCACTATATGTAACCGCCTATTATATATAATTATTTAGTATATATTTCTCTATCACATTTTTACTATAAATCTTCAGCCTTCATATCCAACATTCTAGAGCCCAGAGAGTCAGGGATTGAAATCCTGCTAGAACACAAAGTCATTTACATGTCCCTAGCAAAATGTCTAGTAGTAACGGAGTCTAACGCAACGATCATTCAGACAAACATCCATCAACCAAGAGGGGTGAAAATGATGACGATAGTACAGTTTAGAAAGAATCTTAGCCATGATGAATCTACACTTGCTGCCATTGTTGTATTTGAAAAGGGGGAGCTCAAGTGTGCCAACCTCAACAAAAACTTTATAGCCACTACATGAACACCACGACCCAAAACAAGAAGGTCAGATATTGGGTTTAGCCCCACCAAGAGAGATCAACCACAAGATTAGTTTTATGTCACCTACCACAAATAGATGTCATACAACTCAGCTTGAGCTAGTTGAATTCTACAAATAGCAAAATGGTATGTTCACAGTCGGGTTTATTTGACCTGCAAAGGCTCTTGTCAGTGATCACTCAAATGCTTGGCAAAGACACCAAGCCAACACCTCTACTAAAGAAGGGAGACAAAAAAAAAAAAAGAAACCACTAAAGCAACACACGTTCACGCAGAAATACCATCCAGACGGAAGAGAAGGGTCGACCACGATAATTTCAAAGCAAATAGAGAGTTATGATAAGTTAAGGTCAGATCAACTTTGAGTTCAAAGCAACAAGAACCAAAGATTGGTTCGAAAATTCTATGAACTAGTCAAAGTTGTCCACAAGATTAGGAAGACATCATATAGGATCCAATTGCTCCTATGGATACAGACTAACCCTGTTGTCCACGTCAGTAACTTGAAACGTTATTATTCCGACCAAGAAAACATTAAGTAAAAGCAGGTGGTATGACGTCATGCAAAGAAGAAATTGTTTCAAGCGAAGAAAGTAGGAAAGACACCAACAGATAAGACTTGAAGAGTTAACAAACCGAGAAGTGATTTTCAAAAGCTCCTAGTAGGTTGGAAAAGACTCCTCAATACTGAGATCAGCTAAAAGCACGTCGCGAGACCTAAAGTCAGCCTCATCCTACAACGTTGAGTTTATGAAGAGCCGGTTGATAGAGATATTGACAAATTACTTTTAGCTTATAACATTGCTTTATTTGAAATTATTTTTAACGTATTTCCTCACTCATGTTTTCTAAAATATTTCTTCTAAACGTGATTCGAGCATACACTCCTATAGTTCATTCAGTCTAAATTTTGCATGGTTGACTTGTTCATTGGATTAGAACAAATGTCACATAATCATTGTCTCACTACTGTAAGAGTGCGATTGTGACACTTGAAATCCGTTCAGTTGTGGGCTGCATCTTCTGACTAGTTACCTGAGTTTGTCCTAGAGCATACGTGTTGCTTGAAAAAGAAATGGTTGGATGCGGACAGCGAATAAGGATTGGGCCACGGAAGGTTTTTTCTTACCACATATGGACTTTGGGCTAGTGAGTCTTAAATTTGGGTTCGTTTGAAAAATTTTGGTTTGTTTTTTAGTTCAAACGAACCCAAATTAAACCTACTAGTTCCTTCTTCCTTGCACAACTCACTTCTATTCTCTATTCTACCTCTTCTTGCTCTTTGAAACTTCTTTAAAGGCTATTGTTCACCGATTATTTGGGAGCATCTTCCTTAAAAGGATTGTGATCATAGATGACCTATGTAGAAAATTTGTACCCTCTTTTCTAAAACCTTTAGCAGACAACATACCTAAAACAGGTGCGCTGACCAGACTGCGCTACACCTCGTCTCACCCCCCCGGAGCATATGGATCTACCCAATCGATGAACACTCAAACCAAACTCGCCCATCCTTTTTGGCATAGGGACGCGAGAACCAATCCGAGTAATCTACAGTGGGGAGACCCCTTAACGCAATAAGCAAGAATGGCTAGGTTGATAGGAGGGTTAAAGAAAAGGCGAGTATGAAAAGACGTATCGCGTAACTGTCCCTGTAAGCAGCTTCATTCTTTCTTGATCTATGATCCGACTTTATGAAAAAAATAAGTCTTCGGCTGAAAGTGTGACTGTTGGGTATGGATAAGCAGGACCTCTTGGTTCGGGGATAACCGGAGATGTTGGCTAAAAAAGCTAAGCAGGCAAGTATAGGATGGAGAAAATGCACATACAAATTGATTGACATGATCCCTCTCCCTCTCTCTTTGGCTAGTTGGCTAGTTGCACGATAAGCGGAAAAGCATATCAGGTAGGGAAAGAAAGGCTGCTCGATCTCCTGTAAGGCCAACCCTCAACCGCGAGCTCACTAGGCAATGCTATAAGTTCGATAGAAGTCCAAGGTTTCATCTACTATGGACCAGGAAGATCTTGGAGGAGCTAACATGAAATGAGAAATACATTCGTTTACGACAACTAATAGATAGCGAACCTTTTGGTAGAAACTGAATGATCCCCTGGCTCGGGCAAGAAAAGGAAAAGGTAGTCGTACTCCTACTTTTTTCGTCGGACGATAGAAAAGTTTGAGCTAAAAGATTGAATCACACCTGGTAAGAAAGGCGGTGTTAGCAGGTTTCTCCAAACGTATAAACAAAAAGAGGAAGCAATCGGTCCTAAAGAGGATACCGATACGCATACATTCTCGCATGGAAGAACCTAGCTGAACCGAATCAAGGGTTCTAACTTAGTCCGACTGACCTTCTTTGGCTTGCCCCCGCCCTTGTAACAAGGTCAACCCGTACGTGCTCTTTTCTTTCGTTTAGCGAGATAGCTTACCAACTCTTTCGGCTCATAGCAGCAGTATGAACAGCGGAATCCTCATCCTGAGTCGAGTCCGCATTGCCATACGAATCGACATCGGCCAAACCAAGAGCTACTATTTTTTCTTTAATGAAAGCGGATCTATCAGTTTCGATAAAACCAACCTCTTCTAAAGAAGAAGTCGCTCTGCCTTGATCACCGTGGACATATGCAGCTCTCGCTTTACCTTTGCCTACCGTGAAAAGGAAAGTTCCCTCAATAGGCCCTCCCAGCTCCCGAACGTCTTTCTATCAATTGAGAGAGGTATAGAATAGTACAACAAACCAACAAGACAAGAATGGACTCATAAGATGGGCGGTCAAGGAAACTGTTAAGGATATTTAGTAATAAATTATAGTTTACCATATATATTATATTTGATATTTTATTATAAGGCAAATATCTAATATTTGTCTTATTACCATAGGTATCTTTCCATTTATTGTTATTTCCATTTATTACTATTTCCATATCCTTGTAATTTATTTGATTATAAATAAGATAAATTTCACATCATTTAGGTGTGGTGGATTTAGCAAACATTCACATGGTATCAGAGCCCCCTCGGTTTAACAACCCCGATCCTTTCTTTTCAATGGCTTCTGAATCCTCTAATCTTCTTCTCCACCACCCCTGCTGGCTTTGACGCCGCAGGGGCAGTCTTCATGCCTGCCGCAGGCGGAGCCAATTGATTACTCTTCGGCTCCACCCTATTAACCTCCAAATCACCTTTCGTCATACTCTGTACATACAACCTCACCTTTTCCAACCCATTCGGTTTTCCCCTTGGCCAATATAGTCTCTCTCATTTTCTTCCCAATCAACCCTTCATCCTTCACAGAAACCCTAATCTCAGGATCCTCATCAGTGTTCTCTTCATAAATATACAGAATCTCGACAAGCCCATCAACCTTTTGAAGAGATTTACCTTCGGAATCTGGGTGCCGCACTGGCCTATTCGCCAACAAAGTTGCCGCTGCCCTTCCTGCCAAAATTGGCTCCTTCACCCAATGTGGCGACTCTTCCAACTGCCCTTCTCGCCAAAATTGGCTCCTTCGCCCAATGTGACGACTCTTCCGGCTTCAACATTGTCTTTGTCCCTTGCTCTAGGTTTCCCCTTCTACTTCTTGGGGTTAGACATATTCTCACCAGAGCCAAGACAGCATCGTCTCTAAGCGACAATCCCTCTTCATGGGTTAGACATATTCTCACCGAAGCCAAGGCAGCATCGTCGCTGAGCGGCGATCCCTCTGCAATTTTCGATGGCCAAGAAAGTGTTTCTCTGCGCCTCCTCTGAACCAGGTTGTTGACATCTTCACGAAAAGTGTTTCTCAACATCTTTGAATTTTTCAGATTCAAACTTCACGTTCGTTTAAATCCGACGCTTAGCTTGCGATGGGGTGTTAAGGATATTTAGTAATAAGTTATAGTTTACCATATATTTTATATTTTATTATAAGGCAAATATCTAATATATGCCATATTACCATAGGTATCTTTCCATTTATTGTTATTCCCATTTATTACTATTTCCATATCTTTGTAATTTATTTGATTATAAATAAGATAAATTTCACACCATTTAGGTGTGGTGGATTCAACAAACATTCACAGAAACGATTTCGTTTGTGTTATCCGCCAAGGAAATGATCAAGGAATTCAGATCCTGAATAAAGTACTGTAGGCAAGCGAAGCTTTTGAAAATGAAAGCGTGTAGAACTCATATCCACTTTCTCTTCGGTTTAAGTACTGTAGGCAAGCGAAGCTTTTGAAAATGAAAGCGTGTAGAACTCATATCCACTTTCTCTTCGATTCGTAAACTTCGGATCTGCATCCGATTCGATCAACAATAAGGTTCAAAGAGGATTTTAATTAAATGGGCTTGAAGTTCCATTATCGTTAGGTCGAAGATCTCTACTAGGTTTAGTGCACTTTGGTAGTTGTGAATGAGGATTTTATTCGACCTCTACTAGGTTTAGTGCTTGTGAATGAGGATTTTAATTAAATGGGCTTGAAAGTGTGAATGAGGTGTGAATGAGGATTTTATTCGACCTCTACTAGGTTTAGTGCACTTTGGTAGTTGTGTTGCCGTAATCGAATATCTTTCTCATTCGACATTATCTCTTACCAAGCACTCATACTCGCCAAGGTACTCGCCAAGGTTGAGGAGACAGTCGGTGAGCTAATTGGGTTTCGAGTTAATTAAATGGGCTTGAAAGTGTGAATGAGGATTTTAATTAAATGGGCTTGAAAGTGTGAATGAGGATTTTAATTAAATGGGCTTGAAGTTCCATTATCATTAGGTCGAAGATCTCTACTAGGTTTAGTGCCTTTGGTAGTTGTGTTGCCGTAGGTTTAGTGCCTTTGGTAGTTGTGTTGCCGTAATCGAATATCTTTCTCATTCGAGATTATCTCTTACCAAGCACTCATACTCGCCAAGGTACTCGCCAAGGTTGAGGAGACAGTCGGTGAGCTAATTGGGTTTCGAGTTAATTAAATGGGCTTGAAGTTCCATTATCGTACTAACCTCTCACACCCAAAACAATAATCATACCACACGGCATTCCGTTGGGTTAGGCCCATTGATAACTATTTTATTTTTTGTTTCCTTTTTTTGTTTCCTTTTGGAGGGGCATTCCAAGAATTGAACTTGAGACCTCTTGCACCCAAAGCAAGAATCATACCACTAAACCAAATGCCCGGACCATATATTAAGTTGTTTCTGTTATGTATCATCATTATTTCATTTATTATTTTGTTAATGAAATCCATGAGCAATTATTATTATATCTTTTAGATCTTGACCGCTGTTAAATTATTTACATAGGGTTTACGATAATTACTGTATAGAGAAGAAAAAAGAATAGAAGTAGTAGAGAGAAGAAAAATTACTGTATAGAGAAGAAAAAAGAATAGAAGTAGTAGAGAGAAGAAAAATTACTGTAGAGAGAAGAAAAAAGAATAGAAGTAGTGTAAAAAGATAATTACTGTAGAAAGATAATTAATGTAGAGAGAAGAAAAAAAGAATAGAAGTAGTGTAAAAAGAATAAAAGTTATGTTCTAAAAAATATAATTATTGTAGAGAGAAGAAAAAAAATAGAAGTAGTGTAAAAATTGATAGTTCCATTTGAGACATATATCGTGGAGTACACAAGTATTAAAAGAGCATTTACTGTAGAAAGATAATTACTGTAGAGAGAAGAAAAACGAATAGAAGTAGTAGAGAAGAAAAATTACTGTATAGAGAAGAAAAAAGAATAGAAGTAGTGTAAAAAGATAATTACTGTAGAGAGAAGAAAAAAGAATAGAAGTAGTGTAAAAAGAATAAAAAATAAAAGTTATGTTCTAAAAAAGATAATTAGAAGTAGTGTAAAAATTTGATAATTACGGTAGAGAGAAGAAAAAAGAATAGAAGTAGTAAAAAGAATAAAAGTTATGTTTTAAAAAAGATAATTGATAGTTCCATTTGAGACATTTATCGTGCCGTACACAAGAATAGAAGTAGTGTAAAAAGAATAAAAGTTATGTTTTAAAAAAGATAATTAGAAGTAGTGTAAAAATTTGATAATTACTCTAAGAGAAGAAAAAAGAATTGATAATTACTCTAACAGAAGAAAAAAGAATAGAAGTAGTGTAAAAAGAATAAAATTGTAGCACTTGCTTTTTTTGAGGCAAATCTTTTAATGAACATAGGGGCATTCCAAGAATTGAACTTAGGACCTCTCGCAACCTAAGCGAGAATCATACCACTAGACTAAATATTTTTTATAAAAAAAATGCAACATTTTTAACTCCTACTCAATATATTTTTTTCTCTCAAGTTTGAAATCTATTTTCTTGGGCGGTTGTTGGACTATAAAACAAAAAGTTGATGGTCTAGTATTTCACACTGTTCTATGGTTTAGTCCAATATGAGCTAGCAGAGGGACCTAATGGACCTGTAGATCCAAGATTAACCAGTTAAACTCATTAACCTGGTTAACCAACATTCCTTAACTACTAGGACACTCCACTATAGCCTAGTAGTTGCACTCCCCTCACTATAGATATATTTATGTCCATCTGATATAACCATGATTAGTAAGTCGATCCTTCACAGGTTGTTCGTAACTAGAGCTGGGTCAATTTACCGTTTTACCCCTAAAGTTACTTCTTGTTCCTTATGTCTCACTGATCCTCTAATGAACAATTGGTTTGTGGTCCAACCAGTAAACCGAATCCCTCTCAGGCCAATGAGAGGGTGGGGCCCCTTGTTCAAGACCTAGAGTCAGTGCTTAAGGGAACTACCTTTCTTCTATCCCTAAAAGTGGGTAGGAGTGAATTCCGTCTTACACCCCACGTCCCCAGCCATTCACCCAGTCTTACCCCTGAAATGGGAGGCCTGTTGAGTCGGCGAACTAGAGCCACTCTCACCCATGCAAATCTAAGGATAATTTCGAATAAACAGGAGTTCATGGTTAGCTCATGATTAAAACCGAGTTACCTAGGTTATCGAATGAAAAGAAAATCAGTCTCAACAGTAAACGACATTATAAAGTGAGAGTGGTTTTCTTCATGGTCCGATATTATGCAATACTCATTGCATAAGACGCCCCCACTCACATGTCTCCACATGTACAATTTAGTGATCACATTGTTTATATCATATACAAAAGTGGGCCGCATCCATAGTGTCCCCAGAATAAGGTACTCAACCTTATCCTTATACTATAGATCATTTTGACTATATACTTGAACTTGATCCACTCTTATGTCTCTACATATAGTTCAAGTAATCATACTATAGCTAGAGTGTTATTAGTTTATTGGATTTCGATTAATGATCGTAAAGTTCACTTTATTCAATAGCAATTTTTACTGAATAAACATCAATAATAACTTTATAGAATATATCTTTGTTTACAAACTATGAGTTTTAGGACATAAAACCAAACAACTGTAACTTTAAATTACTTCATGTGAGCTTCAATTACTTTATGTTAGCTACTATCTTTAGGATTTACTAATTGGAAACCAGTTCTTGGATTTAGGGGATTGTTTTATGTAATTTTCAACTACAACTTATGTTTTCAAATTTTTATGTCATAATTTAGGTAGTGGTTGTATATTATGGATGAACACTAGAGTTTTTATCCCGTTCACCACAACTACTCTAGTTTTTGTTTGAAGGCTATAATTGTAATCTATGTTGTATGGCAATAAAATTTGTTTAGATGAAATTTTAGTTAAAGTTGCATATTTTACTTCTTGCGAGTAAAAAATTTATTTCTTAACATAATATGAATTTAGTTACAGAGTTATTAGGAATAAGATGGAGAAAGAAATTTTCTTTAAAATAATAAACAGACCTAAGTTCATCTTTGTTGTTGTCTAATTGTGATTTTGCAAAAAGCTTAACTAATATGAAATATCAAGGTAAATCAAGAATATATCCTACACGTCATTCAAGATGACAATAAAATGGAGTTAAATTGAATGCAGTTTTAGTTTCATGTTAGTAGGTTCAAGATGAAGCATAATTGTATTAATGATATTAAAGAGATTCGTGTTTTATTAGAAGAGACCAACTTCATTTAAGGTACTAGGAGTTTAAACTACTTCCATTGTAATTTCAATCACTCCACAATGATTGCAAATTTAGGGTTGGCTACTTGGAAATCAATTATCAACTTTAGATTATAATTTAGGTAGTAGCCATTATAATATTAATGAGCATAAGAGCTACAATTCTTCCATGGACCATATGTGTTATAGTTAAATGAATATATATATATTATGTATGTCGAGGTTTGGATAAAGTACAAAGTAGTAAGGAACACCATTGTCAACTCTAGAGCCACCCACAACTCATGATGGAGACCGATGCAAAATATTTTAACATCCTTTGGCATCAAGATACAGGAAAGATGAACGCCGTCAAATTGGAAGCTTTACCTATCTTAAGAGTCACAATGAGAACTCTAATCAAGCTGGAGCCTTGGACTAGGCAAATTGTTTAGTGATAGTTAAAATGGATGACTTCGACGTCGTGTCAGGAATGAACGTCCTGCTGAACACAAAGTTAGTTGTCAAGATTGGTAATGTGAGTTTGTAACCCATCCATTGAGGTTCTTGGAATGATTCTATAGCTTATCATTTCTATGTTGGGAGTTGTTGGATCATGGGTCTTGGGCGAAGGAATCCTTTATTTACCGCCCTTCGAGTTGAAGGAAGTGTCATAAGGCTAATTTTTTTTCAAATTTTTTTTATTTATTGATTTTTTTTAGTGATTTTATTTGATTTTATTTCAATTTTGTCAAACTGACTCAGGTGCTCATGTCAATCATTTCAGCCTTGTTGGCGTTCAATAAGAGAGACCTTGGAAATAACCTGTAGCTATTTAACTGGATTATCACATTAACAATTTGAATCAAATAAAGTGACATTAACCATTTTAATCACCTCAACCCCGCTTGTTGAACTTGACCAAATGTCTATAACATAACGCTAACAAAGGTACAAAGCAACACAAACAAAGGTACAAAGCAACACAAACAAAGGTACAAAGTAACACAAACAAAGGTACAAAGTTCATAAAAGTCTTTTTAATCTAAAATACAATTGAACTTGACCATTATAGTGCCTCTCAAACATAGGTAAAGTTTAAATTCGGGTCTCCTTGTCAAACTCACTCGGGTGCTCATCTCAACCATGATGGTGTTCAACAAGAGTGACCTTGAAAATAGCCGGATTATGCATTAACCATTTGAATCACCTCAACCCCACTTGTTGAAATTGAAACAAATATCTATAACATAACACTAACATAGGTACGATGTTCATAAAAGTCTTTTTAATCTAAGATACTATTGAACTTGACCATTACAGTGCCCCTCAAAATGAGGTAAAGTTTAAATATAATTGGTGACAAAAGATGAAACTATAAAATAAAAAGAATTAAGAAAATAATATTCAATTTCAGAGAATCAAACCAGAATCTCCTAGGTGAAAGCCAAATATCCAAACCGTTGGACAACAATGAATTTTTGGTGTAGTTGTCCTAAAGTCTTTTGTCTAATCGCCGAAGAGTTTTACTATGATGTTTTGGGTAATGTCTAACTCTTCGACACGTCCTTTCATGTGTGTGATAGAGTTCTCAGAGTTACCGCGATGTTTCGAGTTGTTCGATCGTGTGGCTCTTTCTTCAAAAGGGTCAACATCAAACGTCAGGTCTTTGATTGGCAACCCATCCAGAGGAGCGTCTTTGATCTCAACCATGACGTCGTTCAACAAGAGATACATCGAAAACGACTAGATTATCGCATTAACCATTTGAATCACCTGCTCATCTCAATCATGATGTCATTCAACAAGAGAGACCTCGAACACGACTGGATTATCGCATTAACCATTTGAAATTGAACAAAATATCTATAACATAACTAAAACAAAGGTACGAAGTTCATAAAAGTCTTTTTAATCTAAGATATGAACTGTAAAATAAAGTGAAATAAGAAAATAATATTCCACTGCCGAGAATTGAACTCAAGTCTCGAGGGTGAAAGCTAGATATCTTAATCACTGGACGACAATGGATTTTTTGTGTTGATGTCCTGAAGTCTTTTGTCAGATCGCTGAAGAGTTTTAGCATGATCTTTTGCTTAATGTCTAACTCTTCGACACGTCCTTCCCTGCGTGCGTTAGAGTTCTCAGGGCTACCGCGACGTTTCAAGCTGTTCGATTGTGTGGCTCTTTCTTAAAAAAAAGTCAATATCAAATGTTAGGTCTTTGATTGGCAACCCATCCAGGGGAGCGTCGATTGCATCGATTCCATCAACGATCTTCCCATGAGTTTATGGTGCATGACCCATTTTTTATACCATTCACCTTCGAGCACTACCCTAGTTTTGCATCATCCATGAGATGCATTGCGGCTAACGTAACTCTCAGGTCGTATGAGAAAGTTCCTGTAGCCCTCAACTCTCAGGTTGTATGATAGAGTTCTTAGAGCTACCGCGACATTTCGAGGTGTTTGATCATGTGGCTTTTTCTTCAAAAGAGTCAATATCAAACGTCAGGTCTTTAATTGGTAACCCATCAAGGGGAGCGTCGATTGCATCGATTCCATCAACGGTCTTCCCATGGGTTTATGGTGCATGACTCATTTTTTATATCATCCACCTTTGAGCGCCACCGCCATGAGATGCATTGTGGCCAACGTAACTCTTAGGTCCTATGAGCAAGTTCCTGTAACCTTCAAGTATTGTTATCCGTCAAAAATAAAGTTCTTTAATTCCTTAGCATCCCCGTTCCCATTTAAGGGTTTGTGTTTTTGAATTTTCAGTTTGTTAAGCCCATCATGAGCTTGGCTTGGGGTGTGGTTCTTTACGACCCTCACTCTGGTGCTCATCTCAGTCATCTCAGCCATGATGGCGTTCAACAAAAGAGGCCTTGAAAATGACCGAATTATCACATTAACCATTTGAATGACGTCAACCTCACTTGTTGAAATTGAATCAAATATCTATGACATAACACTATTAAAGGTTCAAAGTTCATAAAAGTCTTTTTAATCTAGGATACTATTAAACTTGACCATTATAGTGCCTCTCAAACCAAGTTCATAAAAGTCTTTTGAATTTAAGATACTATTGAACTCATCCATTATGAGAAGTAAAGTTTAAATATAATTGGTGACAAAAGATGAAACTATAAAATAAAAGAAATAAGAAAATAAAATTTCACTGTCGAGAATCAAACTCGGGTCTCCTCGATGAAAGCCAGATCTTCTGTATAATGTCTAACTCTTCGACACGTATTTTTATGTGTGTGATAGAGTTCTCAGAGCTACTGCCACGTTTCTTGTTGTTCGATCCTGTGGCTCTTTCTTCAAAAGAGTCAACATCAAACATTAGGTCTTTGATTGGAAACCCATCCAGAGGAGCGCCAATTGCTTCAATTCCATCAATAGTCTTCCCATGATTTTTTGGTGCATTACCAGTGTTTTATACCATTCACCTTCAAGCGCCGCCATAGTTTTGCATCGTCCATGAGATGCATTGTGGGCCAATGTAACTCTCAGGTCCTCTTAGCAAGTTCCTATAGTCTTGAAGTATAATATCAAAACATATTAACGTATTTGATATGTCAAATATTAAAATAATTGATGTGTATCATAAACATTAAATAAAAATATATATTTGAAATTTGAATGCGATTCATATTAATTAAACATATATTATGATATTCTACGACATTTTAATATTATTTAAATAAGATATTATATCTTAATGTATTAGGTATTCAAATATATAATTTGACAAAAATTATCACAAGTTCACTGTAAATAGAACCCTAGAGTTAAGTCAAAAAGCATCAAACACTAAATACTGTGACATTTTAGGTGATATTTTGCAGAGGAAGCTGATAAGGTCTTCAAAGAGCATGTGGTCATGTCTGACATTTTAGGTTAACAACATGGCACCAGAAATTCTGATACGGGTAATTAACTACAAACCTTTGAATAAGGTTTTAGAATAAATAAGATATCCAATCCAAAAAAAAAAATGATTTGATAAAAAGAATTTAGAGTCAAATATTTTTATAAAATTCGACATGAAATTGGAATTTCGGAAAATTCTAATTTCCTAAAAGGACAAATATAAAATAGCATTTATGTCAAATTTAGAAAATACGAGAGGAATGTTATGCCATTTAGGCTAAAAAACGCTCCATCCAAATTTCAGAAGATTATGAATGATATTTTCAATTCTTTCAACAAATTTCTATAGTTTATATGGATGATGTGTTGATATTTTCTAAAACCATTAAGATCAACAGTTTAAACATCTACATACATTCATTAATGTAATCAAAAGAAATCAGCTAGTTGTGTCCATACCAAGAATCAAATAATATGAAACTCAGACCCGTTTTCTTGGATTTTAAATTTATTTGAGCCTTATTAAAACCCATCCAATAGTCTTTGTCTCAAACTTTGGTGATGACGTATCCTAGAAAAGCCAACTTCAAAAAAATTTTAGGTTCTCTCAATTACGTGTCTTATATCCTTCAAGATATCAGGCACATTTACAAATGTCTTGATGAGTGTCTTCAAAATAATACAAAGTCTTGATTTGTAAGGGATATCTCTACAAC